>NC_053435.1:3400192-3536008 GCF_007990345.1 Gossypium hirsutum | reverse complement strand
ATAGTGCAAAATAAAAGGTATATATAATCTCCAAATAAAAATATGTATGATAGTTTAAAATAAATAAATAATATATAAATAATAATAATAATAATAATAAAAGAATAATACTTTAAAATGTGCAAAATTGATCTCAAAATACATAATAATGAAGTGATTTAAAATAAATAGTATATTAAAACAAACTTAGAATAAATAAAACTAAAACAGTTCCAAAAAAACTGAATAAATAAACAAATAGATAAATTAATAGGCTAGGACTAGGCTGAGATCAAGTTGAAATTCAAGGAAAAAAATTATAAATAACAAAAATAGGCCATCGGGGACCTAGGTGAAACACACTGAAACATAGGGAGGGCTGATTAGGAAATTATCCCTAGCTCCTATATGCTGCGTTTCAAGATGGACTAAACTGAAGCAAACACAAAAAATGCGGCGAAATTTAAAAGAAATAGAAAAAAAACAATGAAGGCCAGATTGTAGTGCCCTGAAAACGAAAGGATCAAGCACGCAATAAACCCAAATGAGTGAAACGCGAGGATCCCCCCTGGAGCGGGTCGGGTCGCGCGCGGGTCTGCTCATACGACACCGTTTCAATGCTGGTGCCTTTGGTGCAAAGCGGCACCGTTTTATACTGCCATTTAAACTAAATCTTTTACTCCTTTTTTTTATTTCTTCCCTTTTTCTACAAAAACAAACAGAAAGAGAGTAGCCCCCCCCCCCTTTTTCCTCTGTGCTAGGGTTTCTTAACCCATCATCGCCGCCGCCGTTGTGATGCCACCGTGGACGGTGGTTGAGGGCATGTAAAAAGGGGGTTTTTCACCTCCGTTTAAAGCGCTCGAAGGCTATATCCCCTCTAGCCCGAGAGCATAAGAGAAGAGACCCCCTTTATTCCCTTTGGAATTGGTTTTAACAACGGAGCAGGGGCTCCGACGACGCAACTTCGGGGTTTGGGGTAAGTCTCCTTTTCTCTTTTCTTCTTGTTTTTGTTTAAAACAAATTTGAAAACAGAAAATAAAAATAAGAAAACAGAAAACAGGAAATAAAAAGAGAAGATAAGATTCAACCTTTTTTTTATTATTGCTTAAATCGTGTGTAACCTTTACAATATCTGGTTTTTAAGCTTATATAGCCGAGAAATATACTCGATTTAATATTATTGCTATTGTCTATGCTTTTGCTTGTTTTCTTGCTTTGTTTCTGCTCTGTCTTTTGCCTTTTTGCTTTGGTGTCTTTCTTGTTTCCTTTTTTGCTTTCTTTTGCAGGTGCAGCAAGGGTCAACGGGGCTGTAGATGGTCGTTTTGGTGCAACGGGACAAGGGGAGCCGAGCCTCGGACGTTGGACGTGCCGACAAAGCACGTGGGAAGGGTACGGCGCTAGGGGGAAACTAGGGTTTCCTGGTTTGCCAAAATTGGCTTGGGTTTTGGGCCTATCGGGCCATCAAAAAATTGGGTTAGGGGTTTAGGTTATTGGATTTTGAAAATTTAGGCTGATTTAATTTTGTAAATGGACATTTTGGGACTTTATTTTTTTTTTCTTGTTTTTATTGGTTTGGGCTCAGGCAGGGCAAAATGGGCCTGTTACAACTATCATGTGTCATTATGCTATTGGTCAGCATTGCACATAAACATATTTTAACAATTTTTGTCAATACTTAAAAAAAGTACCAAATTACTTATGATTTTTAAGTTGAGATATCAGATAAATCCAAAAAAAAAAAAAGTATAAATTATCAAATTCAAGTAGCTCTATATACGTTAACTCAAATTTAAATAATTTAAATAGAGATGAAGCACTTAAATCCAAAATCAATTATAGGTTAATTTATATATTGTATAATACCAGGTTTTAAGGGAGCCATAGAAGTCAAAAGCGATTTTTTTTATCTTATTTTAATATATAATTTCAATTTCTTAGAATTAAATAGGGTTATAATAGATTTTTAATATGATAGAATTCATATTTTTATATAATATTATCTATATATTATATAAAATCAACTTCTGATGGAGCCATAGGAGTTAATTGGGATATTTTAAATAGTACAGAAAAATAATTCAGATTTTAGGATTTAATAAGGGTTATTTAGAAATTTTGCAAAATAGTTACTTAGTTTATTTATAAATTTTATTATTATTATTTATTTTTTATGTATAAATAAATCTATTTGTAGATAATTAATTTTTTTCTTTTTCTAATTAATTGTGTATAGGTGAAAAAAATCAGAACATTTTGGTTCAAAATTAATTAAGTTTACATTTTATGAATTTAAACCAAACTATTTATATGCATTATATTGTTGCTACATTTTAATTTAATATTATGCTTTATTTTTTTTTTTGGAAGTTACTTTTCTAATTTTTAATTTCATAAAAGCTACAAAAAAAAATCAATTATAGATATATATAACCACACGTGTACGTGTAACTATTATTTAAGTTGTTTTTGAGTGGTAATTTTATTTCACTTTAGATGATTTGTTTTTCTTCCATTTTCACCATTGTCTGTACATAAATATCAAAATTTATCTTTTATTATCTATGAGAATTATGATTTCCTCACTAAGGTAGTTATAGATCCTATGGAAAAAAGGAAAGACAAAGGGATATTTAAAATTTTGACAAATTTTCTGGTGAAATTTTCACCACAAAAATATTCACTTGAAGGTTTATCGTTCTCTAAATATTTTCAACTATGCCGATATAATATAATATGAATTATACTTCTACCGTGATAGTTTTTCAATATTTTATGATTTATTTAAAATTTTGCAAGCCCAAATATGTGGCATGCTAGCCTATATCAAATCATTAATGTTTGGTTCTTTCTTCACTCATATATATATATATATATATATATATCAATCACACAATAATAATATTAATAAACAATAATCTTATCCATCACAACCATTCAATAAGTAAATCTTTAAGTTTATATACATATAGTATAATCTGGTCAATTATAGTACCAATGGCTGATGACGCAGTTGGAATCTACTTTAGTTATGGGTACGCAACAAAATATTACAGATGAAACCTGCTAATGGTCATGGAAGCACAACATACTAAAAAAATAAAAGTTGTCAGAGGGTTGTAAATGCACAGCAAAACAATGCAGTTGGAATATGCTTTAGCTGTGGGTGCACAACAAACATTTAAATGTAGATATACTATTGTTGCTTCCTTCGGTCAGATTGATATTCACCCAGCATAGCGATTTAAATGAGAAGGACATACCGTTTTAACACGAGTCACTTGATATTCACCCAACATAGCGATGAAATCGATGACATAGTGTTTAAATCGGTACGTTGCCTTGCTTATTGGAATAAATAAAAACACGAATAAACATTTTAAAATAATGAACAACGAGGTACTGTAACACCCCTAACCAGTCTCCGTCGCCGAATCAGGGTTACGAGGCATTATGAAACCAAGCTCACATAAACATAACTTTAATATCTAATTCCAAATGCAAGTCCAATTCATGAACATATATAATCAAATTCAAGCATGGAAACTAAACTCTTTTCCCATTGCTATTTACACAATAGGATTCAAAACTAACCAAAACATTATCAAGCCTATACATGCCATAAGATCGAGTTCAAATATTTAACAAAATACCAAAAGAAGTCGATAGTGTGATGGACTGTGCTGATGATCCCCGAGCTCGTAACGCGTCTCCAAATCTATAAAAACGAATGAACGAAAGCAAACGAAGTAAGCTTTTATAGCTTAGTAAGTCTCCAGCATAACTAAATGTATAATTATAAACACATAATTATTATAACCTTTTTAATCTATTCTACTGAAATTTCAACTAACACAATCAACTAACATTCATACATTATTCTACTCAGACCATTTCATTTATAGTCAGATATGTATACCTGTCGGATGAATTCAGTTTAATATATATATTATACAAAACAACATTACAATTGAATGTATACCACCGAGCATATATATACATATTATATACATATCAAACCGATTGTATATGTACACTCATGGTATGTTCTAAATCAATTCAAATCTAACACAAATATATATACATCAATCACATCTTATATTTGTTTGTATATAAATATACTCATTATGAATTTATACCTGAATACCTAGGTAACACATACATTCGAAATACACACATATATATATATATCTCAAATGCATACATGATTAATTATCAAACACATAGGCTCAACATATATATGTTTAACTACCACATATCACCATATGCATTTATAAATTCAGCAATCACATATATCTAATGTACATATGTATTCATCAATTTCATATAATCACAAATCATAGATATATCCATTGCATATTCTAACACAATTTAAACAGATTCACCGGCATTTTTCCTGCTAGGCTTAAAGCCTGATTCAATACACCGGCACTTAGCCTGCTAGACATATAGTCTGAAATGTATCACCGGCATTAAGCCTGCTAGACATATAGTCTGAAATGTATCACCGGCATTAAGCCTGCTAGACTTAAAGTCTGAAATGTATCACCGGCATTTAGCCTGCTAGACTTAAAGTCTGAATTACTTCACCGGCATTAAGCCTGCTAGACGTAACGTCTGTATTATATTCAATCACTTTATAATAATTCAAACTAACAATTTCATATCTTCACTACCATTCAAAAACTTTTACGTGAATATACATACAAAATCGAAACTTTCACATACATATATAATTCCATACCAAATTTCGATTCAAGAATTTATACATGTGCATTTATACATATTCGAATCTACCATATGAATGTATAATTTCATACTCAATTTCAAAACAAAAACTTGTACATATATAAATGCACAATCAATCCTCGCATACTTATATAATGACATAACTAAATTCAATACACAACGCATACATGTATATTTGCATGCTTATTCGACTTTATATATATATATATATACATACTTATATAATCATTCAAACCATATATATATATACCTATATCTTATACATACCTTTGATTAATCCAATAATTTATACAAGATCATACTTGTATATTCGAACATGTTATATACAATATCTATAGTCCAAAGTTTATTCAACTATTATACTTTAAATTATAGCTCAATCATAAGATAAAATTAGTATGCATGTATAAATATTAACTTAATAACTTTTAGTTGCTAATAGACTTACCTCGGATATCAGCAAACACGATCGACTATTCGATTACCTTCGATTTCCCCCGATCCAAATTCGTTTTCTTCGTTCCTTGATCTAAACATAGTCAAATTTAACCCTTTTATTCATCAAATCATTCAATTTTATCCAAAAACACTTAAATGGGCAAATTACCATTTTGCCCCAGACATTTTACACTTTTTGCAATTTAGTCCCTATTGCATAAAACACAAAATACACAAAATCTCACAACACTATAGTTAGGCCGAATCTTCCTTGTATTCATACAAGTCCATACATTTCATTTATTTCACATTTTAGTCCCTCAAAAATTTATTTTCACAATCTAGCCCTAAATACTCAAATTCATCAAAAATCCCAAGACAAAACATGTTAATCTAAGACATATCTTCCATTATTCATCATCAAACATCCCAAAACACAAATATTCATCAATGGCATAATTCAAAATATTCATCAATTCACAAAATTAAGACATGGGTTTTGAAGTATTCAAAGCAACGATCTCAAAAACGTAAAAATCATCAAAAACCGAAACAATTTCATACCTTAATCAAGCTAGTAAAGTGCCGAAACCCTAAATGCCATGGATGTTTTCTTTCTTTGCAACATTCGGCCAACAAAAGAGATGATAATGGCTTGTTTTATGTTTTGTTTTATTATACTATACATTATTTATTAATTTACTTATTTAACCTTTAATAATTAATAAACAAAACATATATAATAAGGTCATATTAGTCCTTTGCCACCCACTATCTATGTTTTAGTCTAATTGCATCATTAATCCCCCATTTTAAAAAGACAACAACAATTAGGTACTTTTAGATTTAACCCCTAAATTTTTATTTTAAGCGATTTAATCCTTTTATTTAATCGGACACTCAAATGACAAAATTAAAACACGAAAATTTCACACAATTAAATTCACACATAATAAACACACAAAATAATATTAAAATATTTTTTTGACTCGGACTTGTGGTCCCGAAACCACTATGTCCGATTAGAGTCAAAACCGGGTTGTTACAACTCTCCCCCCTTTAGGAATTTTCGTCCCCGAAAATCTTACCGGTGAATAGGTTTGGATAACGCTCTTTCATTGTATCTTCTGACTCCCAAGTTGCTTCTTCAACTCCATGTTTATGCCACAACACTTTAACTAACGGAATTTTCTTATTTCGTAATTCTTTGATCTCACGAGCCAGAATGCTAATCGGTTTTTCTTCATATGACATATCAGGGTTAATTTCAATCTCCGTCGGACAAATCACATGTGAAGGATCAGATCGGTATCTACGGAGCATCGAAACATGAAATACATTGTGAATCTTTTCTACCTCAGGTGGTAACATCAATCTATAAGCAACCGGTCCGACACGCTCTATAATCTCATACGGTCCAATGAATCTTGGACTCAATTTGCCTTTACGACCGAATCTGAGTACTTTCTTCCATGGTGAGACTTTCAAAAACACTTTATCGCCGGTCTGAAATTCTATATCTTTTCTTTTCAAATCCGCATAAGATTTCTGACGATCCGATGTTGATTTCAGACTGTCCCGAATCACTTTCACTTTCTGTTCGGTCTCTTTAATCAAATCAACCCCGTGTATCTTATTTTCACTGAGCTCGGTCCAATACAGTGGTGTACGACATTTACGACCGTACAAAGCCTCATAAGGTGCCATTTTGATACTAGATTGAAAGCTGTTATTATAAGCAAATTCAATCAAAGGTAAATATCGTTCCCACGTACCTTCAAACTCAAGAATGCAACATCTCAACATATCCTCAAGTATCTGAATGATTCGCTCGGATTGACCATCTGTTTGCGGATGGAAAGCTGTGCTAAAATGTAGCTTCGTACCTAAAGCATCTTGTAATTTCTTCCAAAATCGCGATGTGAATCTCGGGTCTCTATCTGAAACGATAGAAATAGGCACACCATGCAATCTCACAATTTGAAAAACATACAATTCAGCAAGTTTATCGAGTGGGAAATCCGTGCGAATCGGAATAAAGTGCGCCGATTTTGTCAACCTATCAACAATAACCCAGATTGCATCTTTTTTGCTCGGTGTCAACGGTAAACCGGATACAAAATCCATCGTAACTCTGTCCCATTTCCATTCAGGTATCATGATCGGCTGCAGCAATCCAGAAGGTACCTGATGTTCGGCCTTTACTTGCTGACATATTAAACATTTCGAAACAAAGTCAGAAATGTCCCGTTTCATTCCATGCCACCAATAGTGTTGTTTCAGATCATTATACATTTTTGTGCTACCCGGATGAACAGAAAATCGACTATTGTGGGCTTCATTCAAAATCATCTGAATTAACTCTGGATTTTTCGGAACACATAATCGGTTTCTAAATCTCAAACAATTCTCAGCATCAACTAGAAACTCTGAATCAACATTTAAGTCACACTGAGCTCGTTTTGCAATTAAATCATCATCGACTTTCTGGGCTTCACAAATCTGTTGAATAAATAACGATTTTACTTTCAACTCAGCTACTATCACACCATCGTCAGACATAGCCATATGCGCGTTCATTGCACGCAAAGCAAACAATGATTTTCGACTTAGGGCATCAGCAACAACATTAGCCTTTCCCGGATGATAGTCAATCACAAGCTCGTAATCTTTCAACAATTCCAACCATCGACGCTGTCTCAAATTCAGATCTTTCTGAGTCATCAAATATTTCAAGCTTTTATGATCGGAATAAACATGGCATCTTTCGCCAAACAGATAGTGACGCCATATTTTTAACGCAAATACAATAGCGGCCAATTCCAGATCATGCGTTGGATAGTTCTTTTCATGCGGCTTTAACTGTCTCGAGGCATAGGCTACAACTTTGCCTTCCTGCATCAATACACAGCCCAAACCATTTAAAGATGCATCACTATAGATAACAAACTCTTTACCCGATTCGGGTTGAACTAGGACTGGAGCTTTGGTTAAAAGAGCTTTCAACTGATCGAAACTTTTCTGGCACTTTTCTGACCACTCAAACTTAACGTCTTTTTGTAGTAGCCTTGTCATCGGGGTCGCAATCATAGAGAACCCTTTCATAAAACGTCTATAATAGCCAGCGAGCCCCAGAAAGCTTCGAACTTCCGAAACATTCCTCGGAGGTTTCCAATTAAGTATAGCTGAAATTTTACTCGGATCAACCCAAATACCCGATGCTGATACAACATGGCCCAGAAAACTGACTTCACGTAACCAGAACTCACATTTACTAAACTTTGCATACAACTGCTTATCTCGCAAAGTTTGTAACACAAGTCTCAGATGTTCAGCATGCTCATTTTCGTCTCGAGAGTAGATCAAAATGTCATCAATAAATACTACCACAAACCGATCCAGATACTTCCTAAAGATCCGATTCATCAAATCCATGAAAATAGCAGGTGCATTAGTAAGTCCGAAAGGCATAACAAGAAACTCATAATGTCCGTACCTCGTTCGGGAAGCAGTCTTTGGCACATCAGAGTCTTTAACTCGCAACTGATAGTAGCCTGATCTCAGATCTATCTTTGAAAACACAGTAGCCCCTTTCAACTGATCGAACAAATCATCAATCCGTGGTAACGGATACTTATTCTTTATAGTCACTTTATTGAGTTGCCGGTAATCAATGTACATTCTCATCGTTCCGTCTTTCTTTCTCACAAATAGAACTGGTGCACCCCAAGGAGAGAAACTCGGTCGTGCAAAACCTTTATCAGTCAGCTCTTGCAACTGTACTTTCAATTCTTTTAATTCGGTCGGTGCCATACGGTACGGAGCTATCGATATGGGAGTCGTCCCTGGTACTAACTCAATACCAAACTCTACCTCTCGAATAGGTGGCAAACCCGGTAATTCTTCGGGAAACACGTCTGAATACTCACACACTACTGGTACAGATTCAATCTTCTTTTCGGTCACTTTACTATCAAGAACAAATGCAAGGTAAGCTTCACAACCCCTTCTCACATACTTCTGAGCCGACATCGAGGATATTATTGCTGATAAACCATTCAGATCATTAGATTCGATCCGAATAATTTCATCATTCTGACACCGTAGATCAATAGTTTTCCGTTTGCAGTTTACAATAGCATCATGCAGAGTTAACCAATCCATACCCAGAATTATATCGAACTCGTCGAATGGTAACAACATCAAATCAGCTGGAAAACATAAATCTCGAATCATCAACGGACAATTCTTGTACACTTTGTCAACCAAAACACACCGGCCCAGGGGGTTCGATACTTTAATTACAAACTCAGTAGACTCAACAGGCAAAGTCTTACTGAATACTAAAGTCTCACACACATAAGAATGAGTCGAACCAGGATCAATCAATGCAATAACATTAGTATCATAAAGAGTGAAAGTACCAGTAATAACATCTGGAGAAGAAGCCTCCTCTCGAGCACGGATGGCATAAGCTCTGGCAGGTGCACGGGCCTCAGATCGAATTGCTGTGTCCCTGGTTCCTCTCTGACTACCACTTACATTACTCAATTGTCTCGGCGGTCTACCTCGGACTGGCACATTACTCGGTCTGGTATCCTGCACAGTGTTTTGCTCAGCTACCATCGGACACTCTCGAATGAAATGATCTTTTGAACCACACTTGAAGCAAGACCGATCATGGAATCTGCAATCCCCAGGATGCCATTTCCCACAATGCTTGCACTCTGATCTATTTTGTCGAACACTACCAACGCTAGTAACTGAAGTAGCTCGTGAACTCACAGGGGGTCGATCTCGATCATACTTAGGAAACCCTGCAGTAGCTTTAGATTGGCTATGATCCGCTCTGAATTTCCTTGAGGTCGACTGAAATGATTTACTGAATGATCTTTTACGAGAATCTCGAGCTTCATAGTCAGCTTTCCTCTTCTCTTTCCCGAGCTCCTCAGCTTTACAAGCTCGTTCAACAAGTACTACGGACTCTTTTATCTCAAGTATACCAACTAACAGTTTAATATCTTCATTCAGCCCATCTTCAAATCTTCTACACATGATAGCTTCAGTTGAAACACACTCTCGAGCATATCTACTAAGTCTCACAAATTTCCGTTCATATTCTGTCACTGTCATACGACCCTGTTTCAGTTCAAGAAATTCCTTACGTTTCTGATCAATAAATCTCTGGCTGATGTATTTCTTACGAAACTCAGTCTGAAAGAATTCCCAGGTCACTCGCTCTTTCGGAACCACCGATACTAGTGTATTCCACCAGTGATATGCAGTGTCCCGTAGTAAGGATATGGCACATTTCAAGCACTCGTCAGGGGTGCAAGACAACTCATCAAACACTCGAATAGTATTATCAAGCCAGAATTCAGCTCGCTCAGCATTATCATCATCAGTAGCTCTGAACTCTTCGGCCCCGTGTTTTCAAATTTTGTCAACCGGAGGCTTAAGTAATCTCATCGGATCACTTACTTGGGGTATAACAGGAATCGAAGATGGATTAGTCGGGGGTGGAGGTTGTTGTGTAACCGGATTAGTTCGGACATAATGAGTAAACCAGTCATTCATCATTTGGTAGAAGGCTTGTTTAGCCTCTCCCTCCTGGTTACTTGAGATTGGTCGAGAATCTACTGGCTCTGTCCCTTGCGCGGGAGCAGGCGCTATACTCTCAACATCATCAGCTACGGCTCGTTCGGGATCCATTACTATACGAAAACACATTTTTAGACGTCAGCAGTCATCACACTATCTCGATATAAAAATATGGCATGTATAGCTAGACTCATACACGCTACGCTAGTTCCGAGAATCGACTAAACCGTAGCTCTGATACCAATAAAATGTAACACCCCTAACCCGTCTCCGTCGCCGAATCAGGGTTACGAGGCATTACGAAACCAAGCTCACATAAACATAACTTTAATATCTAATTCCAAATGCAAGTCCAATTCATGAACATATATAATCAAATTCAAGCATGGAAACTAAACTCTTTTCCCATTGCTATTTACACAATAGGATTCAAAACTAACCAAAACATTATCAAGCCTATACATGCCATAAGATCGAGTTCAAATATTTAACAAAATACCAAAAGAAGTCGATAGTGTGATGGACTGTGCTGATGATCCCCGAGCTCGTAACGCGTCTCCAAATCTATAAAAACGAATGAACGAAAGCAAACGAAGTAAGCTTTTATAGCTTAGTAAGTCTCCAGCATAACTAAATGTATAATTATAAACACATAATTATTATAACCTTTTTAATCTATTCTACTGAAATTTCAACTAACACAATCAACTAACATTCATACATTATTCTACTCAGACCATTTCATTTATAGTCAGATATGTATACCTGTCGGATGAATTCAGTTTAATATATATATTATACAAAACAACATTACAATTGAATGTATACCACCGAGCATATATATACATATTATATACATATCAAACCGATTGTATATGTACACTCATGGTATGTTCTAAATCAATTCAAATCTAACACAAATATATATACATCAATCACATCTTATATTTGTTTGTATATAAATATACTCATTATGAATTTATACCTGAATACCTAGGTAACACATACATTCGAAATACACACATATATATATATATATATCTCAAATGCATACATGATTAATTATCAAACACATAGGCTCAACATATATATGTTTAACTACCACATATCACCATATGCATTTATAAATTCAGCAATCACATATATCTAATGTACATATGTATTCATCAATTTCATATAATCACAAATCATAGATATATCCATTGCATATTCTAACACAATTTAAACAGATTCACCGGCATTTTGCCTGCTAGGCTTAAAGCCTGATTCAATACACCGGCACTTAGCCTGCTAGACATATAGTCTGAAATGTATCACCGGCATTAAGCCTGCTAGACATATAGTCTGAAATGTATCACCGGCATTAAGCCTGCTAGACTTAAAGTCTGAAATGTATCACCGGCATTTAGCCTGCTAGACTTAAAGTCTGAATTACTTCACCGGCATTAAGCCTGCTAGACGTAACGTCTGTATTATATTCAATCACTTTATAATAATTCAAACTAACAATTTCATATCTTCACTACCATTCAAAAACTTTTACGTGAATATACATACAAAATCGAAACTTTCACATACATATATAATTCCATACCAAATTTCGATTCAAGAATTTATACATGTGCATTTATACATATTCGAATCTACCATATGAATGTATAATTTCATACTCAATTTCAAAACAAAAACTTGTACATATATAAATGCACAATCAATCCTCGCATACTTATATAATGACATAACTAAATTCAATACACAACGCATACATGTATATTTGCATGCTTATTCGACTTTATATATATATATATATACATACTTATATAATCATTCAAACCATATATATATATATACCTATATCTTATACATACCTTTGATTAATCCAATAATTTATACAAGATCATACTTGTATATTCGAACATGTTATATACAATATCTATAGTCCAAAGTTTATTCAACTATTATACTTTAAATTATAGCTCAATCATAAGATAAAATTAGTATGCATGTATAAATATTAACTTAATAACTTTTAGTTGCTAATAGACTTACCTCGGATATCAGCAAACACGATCGACTATTCGATTACCTTCGATTTCCCCCGATCCAAATTCGTTTTCTTCGTTCCTTGATCTAAACATAGTCAAATTTAACCCTTTTATTCATCAAATCATTCAATTTTATCCAAAAACACTTAAATGGGCAAATTACCATTTTGCCCCAGACATTTTACACTTTTTGCAATTTAGTCCCTATTGCATAAAACACAAAATACACAAAATCTCACAACACTATAGTTAGGCCGAATCTTCCTTGTATTCATACAAGTCCATACATTTCATTTATTTCACATTTTAGTCCCTCAAAAATTTATTTTCACAATCTAGCCCTAAATACTCAAATTCATCAAAAATCCCAAGACAAAACATGTTAATCTAAGACATATCTTCCATTATTCATCATCAAACATCCCAAAACACAAATATTCATCAATGGCATAATTCAAAATATTCATCAATTCACAAAATTAAGACATGGGTTTTGAAGTATTCAAAGCAACGATCTCAAAAACGTAAAAATCATCAAAAACCGAAACAATTTCATACCTTAATCAAGCTAGTAAAGTGCCGAAACCCTAAATGCCATGGATGTTTTCTTTCTTTGCAACATTCGGCCAACAAAAGAGATGATAATGGCTTGTTTTATGTTTTGTTTTATTATACTATACATTATTTATTAATTTACTTATTTAACCTTTAATAATTAATAAACAAAACATATATAATAAGGTCATATTAGTCCTTTGCCACCCACTATCTATGTTTTAGTCTAATTGCATCATTAATCCCCCATTTTAAAAAGACAACAACAATTAGGTACTTTTAGATTTAACCCCTAAATTTTTATTTTAAGCGATTTAATCCTTTTATTTAATCGGACACTCAAATGACAAAATTAAAACACGAAAATTTCACACAATTAAATTCACACATAATAAACACACAAAATAATATTAAAATATTTTTTTGACTCGGACTTGTGGTCCCGAAACCACTATGTCCGATTAGAGTCAAAACCGGGTTGTTACAGGTACTATATAAAAATGGGCGGGAAACGAAAGAAAATAGTTGGAAATACATCAAGGCACATAATACATACGACAATAATATTAAAAACAATGACAATGCACACGATATTAAATGTAACAATAGTATCAAATACGAAAACACAATGAATATACATATGTAAAAAAATGACATTAAGAGTATGTACATAATTTATACTTATGCATATATATGTATAATTAGTAATAATGTTGGAAATATACTACATATAATATTTGAAATATACATGAAGTGATAAAAATATACATAACTATTAGTGTTAAAATATATACATATGAAAGACGTTTACATAATAATACTAAATATAAGTACTAATATATATATATACATATATTTAAAAAATTAATACATAATAATATTAAAGAATATGTACATACTATACATACACATATAATAAGAAAATACATACAATATATAATATTAAGAATATATGTATATATATATGAATAGTAATAGCGTTAGAAATATACTATATACAGTGTTCGGAATATATACCTAAGATAGTAAAAATACGACTAATAATGTTAAAATATATGCGTGATATATACATATATATAAAATAAATATTGAAAAATACATGTACATAACATATATGAAAAATATATACATAATAATATTAAAATAAAATGATAAGTAAAAATAATGAAAATAATAGGTATAATAATAAATATAAGGACGTATGAAAATAATACTATATATAAAAGTATATATATATTCATATAATAAAATGTATGTACTAGTGTTAACAATAAGATAATAGGGATAAAAAATAGATATAATAATATATACATAATATACAAAAATATAACATTAAAAATATATATGTAATATACAAGAAATATATATAATAGTATTAAGACTATAAACATAAGATAGTATATATACAAAAATAAGTAATAAAATAATATGTACATAAAATACGTATATACACATATGTAAATAAGTAATAACATCATTAAAAATAAGTAATAATAATGAAAATAATAAGATCAATAATAAACAGTAATGATAAATGTATTATAAAAGGATGAAAAATAATAATTATATATATAATAGAAATAAGTGTAATAATAATGATAAAGATAATAAAATATTCCTAAAGATAATACTAATAATAACAGGTAGTATAATAATAAATATATATGTAAAAGGATAACATAATTAATAAACAAAATACTAAAATGATAAGCAGGGATTAAATTGAAAGCAAATAGAAAGTTTGAGACAAATTTTAAAGAAACAAAAACAAATGAAAGGGACTTATTTGAACACGCGCTAAACTAAGGGGGTCCAAAACACAATTTTCCAGCTATTAAAACGCTGCGCAGCGTGGGGGACCAGAATGAACTCGGAACAAAACAACAGGGCCGAATTATAATTAAAAGAAAACTTGATTGCAATTCGTAAAAAAAAGCAGAAGGGCTAAAGGTGCAATTAGTCCTTCCGTAGAAAACACGCGGATCCTCCTTGGAGCGGGTCGGGCAATCGAGTCGGAGGCTCAAAACGGCATCGTTTTGGGGCTTAAGTACAGCCCCCAAAACGACGCCGTTTCGGAGGGCTATAAATAAGCCCAATTTCAGAAGAAAAAAATTCATTTCTAAGGGGAGAAAGAAAAAAAAAGGAGAGAAGAAGAGAGGGAAAGAGAGAAGAGGGAGAAGGGAGGACTCCGGCCAGGGGGCCGATCACCAGTCCGTCACCGAACCGGCGCCGGCGCCGGCGCCGGCCACCGCGTAAAAATTCTATTTTTTGTTTTTTTATTTTTTTTATTTTTTTTATTTTTTTTGCTTTTTTATTTTTTGGTATTTGTTAATATATTTTATGTGTATCTATAAGAAAAATGAAACACTTATCAATATATGCGTGATTTCAAAGAAAAGAAAGAAATAATAAACCTTTCGTGTCTGCGATTTGTTGCTAAATCTGATTTTTAATATTGTGGAGGTTATTCTTTCTATATTCTGGAAACACACTGTTTTTGTATTGATAGCAATAGCCGAATTGATCTAGCCGAAAAAAAAAAGAAAGAAAGAGACCCCTGTTACAGTTTTTGATTTGGGTTTTTATAACCCTTTTTCACCTATTTTTTAATTGCTTTTGTCTTGTCTGATTGCAGGAAATGGGCACGGACGGTGGGGTGTGTGATGGCTCAACACGCGCGGGGCGTGGTGGCCGACATGGTGGAGCAGTGTCAGGTGCACATGGGGCAACGGCGCCAGAAACCCTAGGGTTTTTGGCTTTCCAAAATTTTTAGAGTTTTGGGCCTATCAGGTTTCACTGTTTTGGGTTGGTGTTGGGTTTAAGTGTTTAGGTTAGTTTGGGTTTTGGGTTATAAATGGGTTTTGGGTATTTGTATTTGGGCCTAGACAATTTAAATGGGTCATTTGGTTTTGATTGTAAACAAGCCAAAATTGGCCTACAACAAATTTTATTAATTCAAACCCTATGACTTTTGGGTTGTTGTATAAGTATATTACAAATTATAAATTTGTTTTTAATTATTTTGATTCTATTTTAAGTAAATATAAAAAAAATTAAGTTAATATGAATAAAGATGACACATTAAGATTTTTGCATTTTTAGTAATCTCATGAAGACTTTATTTATTTTAAAAAATTGTAATAGGAAAACAAATAAAAATAATGTGATGGAGAAAAAATTGGGGAAGACGGAAAGCCAAAAGTCTTCATAATTAAAAAAAAAACAATAATAATCTATCTATTTGTGACATTTTTATGAGATATTTATGACATTATCAATATGTGATTTTTTATTCATGGTATTGTAAGTTGTAACTTTTTTTCTTTATAACCCTAAAAACCTTTTTTTATAACTTAAATTAGCCTATTAATGATTCAAGATTGTTTTGATTTATAATGCTTCTTTTATTATAAATAGTTTTTTGATAGAATCTTATTTTGTGTATTTTATTTTTGGTTTCATGTTAGGTTTTGTAAAATAGGTTTAATTTACACTCTATTACTTTTTAGTTTAACTCATTTTCTTGCCATCTATCAACTTTGTCTTCTAGCTCCGAAGGTGGGAAACCTTTGGTGTGATGTTAGTTGAATATAATACTATCAATTTTGTACGGTGGGTAATGAATCCTCACAATATGTCAAGAAATTTGAGATAAGAGATTAATGACATTAGGAGTCGGCTTGAAAGATAAAAAATGGTCACTGATCCATGTTGTTAGAGCTATGAACAAAATATTATACGTGCTTGCAAAAACTGGCGCTTTATTTGTAAGAATATCAGTTTGTGGAATATCTTCATCTTTGATCCTTACACATTCAAAGCTTTCTTCTTTATATTTTACATTGCGCTTATGTATTTGGTTTCTATCTAAATCTTAATCATATGTACTTGGTTTTTCTCTATAAATAAAATTTCTTTTAATAATAATAATAATAATAAATTTTTCTATTTCTTTTTGTAATTTATTTGATGCGTCGTTAACTAATTAAAAATTTGACTAAAGCAAGTGCACTTATCAATTAATAGTATAGATACGGTAAGCAAAAATATTGTTCCTATGATGGCTCAAAGTACTAGCAATTACCGTTTTTCTATTATTTAACCGATAAATTCGAGCCATTGATTAAAACTAAAATTAACTAAATTAATTAACTAATGAACACGACAAGGGACAAAATAAGAAAATAAATGATTAACAACCAAGAAGCAAAACAATACCCATGAAAGAATTCACTTAGACTTCATATTTCACTATTAATCTAAATTAAGCAATTTCTTTACTTAGTATTTTGATCCGTATAAATCTCTAAATTATGTTAATATCTCTTTTGAAAGTAAGAGCAACTAACTCTAAGTTGATTAATTGAAATTTCTTTCTAATTAAAACCCTATTATTGCATTAACTCGAGCTATAAATTCCCCTATTAGATTTTACTCTAATTCGGTAGATTTATGTCGTCCTATTTCTAGAATTGCATACAATTCCACTCAATAATGCTAGATCTACTCTTAAACAGTGTCTATTCCTCCTCTGATTTAAGCATATTAAACATGAATCAATAATCTAAAAATATCAAACCAAGAATTAAACACACATAATTGAGAAAAAGATCTAAATATTATTGCATAAAATAAAAATCAAGCGATAGAGTACACCATAGGGTTAATCTCTTATAGGTATTTAAAAAATTAGTTCATACTTGAAAATAAAAACATTCAAGATACAGTCTAACCGAAAGAAAAAAAGAAACTCATGATAATCTCCTAAGAAATCAACAGGAAGTTTTCAATCTTGACAGAAACCTGCTTCAGAATTAGTTTTAATGGTGTTTTTCGAGTTGTTTTCTTGAGTATTTTATGACAGTTCTCTTATATCTTCTTATTTTTGCCATGTTTTCTCGTAGTTCAGGGTGCCAATTCGCGAAATCGATATGACCTGCCACATGGTTACGTGATAGCCCATGTGGCTCACACGGACGTGTGGAATGGGTCAGCTCATGTGGCTCCTATACCTTACTCTGATTTTTTGTTTTTCGCTCCTTTTTGCTCCCAAATATTCTCCTAAGTATAAAAACATAATAAAAGATTAGGAATATAAAAATCACCATTAACATCGAATAATTACCAAAAAAACGCATTAAGAATTAAAGTTTAATTTAACAATTTTAGATATGATTATAACAAGTTAGTTATGAGGTTAATTACGTAACCTGACGTTAAATAAAGAAGGGCAGCAAGGGGGAGGATGACAATTGTATGAGGACAATGTATTCAATTTCAAATCATATGGGTTTAATGGTTAGAAAAGGAGAAGAAATTTGAAATGTACTTGAGCTTTCTACGCATGAACTCCAGTCTGATTGGTGACTGATGGATTGTCACAATCAAATGGCTGTAAAACCCATCACTTTGGTGAATGCAGTGGCAACCATCCGATGCATTGAATAATGATGTCTTGGGATTTTGCTCGTCTCTCAAAATGAAGTTACCACTATTTTATCATATGCCAAACTCAAAACAGTTCTGTTTCACTGACACAAGATTAATCATATAATCTGCTGTTAAACCGTCATTAATACATCACATAAACGTGAGTGCGCGCGTAGTTGTGTCTGCCTAAGATCGTATATTACTTTTGACTTTTGCAATCTATTTTAGGTCAATTTGCAAATTTGTAGTGGAGGAGAGAAAACACAATTCTATTTTATGCAAACTAACAGTGTTCATTCATTCATATCGGTTAATCAAAAGAGGTTTTACCATTTCTTTCACCAACCCACTATCCTGCCTGTCGGATTATTATAATATCTTAAATTTTTTTTTTAAAAAATCTGAATGGTTTTGATTGTTAGCGAGTTATAACCACACCAACTGGGGCTGGGGCTGGGGCTGGGGCTGGGGACCCTACCATCCCCCTAATCAAACACAAGGCCCCAACAAGATCAATGTGGGCGGATCAGAAAACTGGCACTTCGGCTTCAACTACACTGAATGGGCATTCCAAAATGGTCCTTTCTACTTCAACGATACACTAGGTGAGTCATTATTAAACGCGACTTTTCTCCCTTTCTTTTCCCTCATACGTTCCATATTTAATGTAAACATGATGGCTGCCCAGTGTTCAAATATGATCCACCAAGCAACAACACTTTTCCACACAGCGTTTACTTGCTGCCAAATCTGTGGAGTTTCCTGACTTGTGACTTAAGAAGAGCAAAGATGATTGCTAGTCCCACACAAGGAGGCGGCGACGGCTTCCACTTTGTGCTCAATCGATGGAGGCCCTATTACTTTGCTTGCGGTGAACGTAACGGTTTTCATTGCAAGGTTGGTCGTATGAGGTTTATGGTAGTGCCATTTTTCCGTTGGAACCATTGATCCATGAAGACAATAGCAGGGAAGACAGACAGTACTGCTTTATATATATATGCTAAAGTCTCTAGACTTTAGTGAACGATTTGGCTTGAAATCGTCGTTTGTTAGCTTTGGCTTTATACTTTCAGTTTTGACTCAAATATCTCTGAGGCTTATACATAATTCGGACTATGGTGATAAACAGAATTTACAGAACACATGTTCAATTATAGTCAACAAGTTATTAGCTAGTATCAATAGACAGACTTTATAAATTTAGATCTAACATTTTCTTATATCGGGCAAAGCCAGAAAATTATTTTAGGGGTTGAAATTAAATTATAATTTTTATAATAATAAAAATATAATTTTATCATTTTAATACCCTTTATTTTTATAATTTTTAAATAATTAAATTAAGTTTTTATCATTTTTTGGGAGGATAAAGTGTAATTTTACTTTCACTAATTTAAAATTTTAAAAATTTTAAAAGATGTAAATGAAATTTTCCTGCCAACCCCTGGTTTCGCCCCTGTTTATATCATACTGCAACATTAAAATAACTTTATATAATTTTGTAATTAATATTTTAATAATTAGCTGTCAAGTTTTGAATAAATTAAGATTACTTATTAAAATATTCAAAGATTAAACATATATTTCAAACTATTTCATCGTTTCATGTTTTTGGTGGTATATATATATATTTGCAATGAAGTTTCTCATACTAGTAATTTCTGCTACCATTATTTTCATATTTTTTATTCTTCAAGTGTTAACTGGCACTGTATTAATAAATATAACATGAGGAAATTAAACTTTGATGGAAAAATCTCTATTGTGGGTTAAATTCAGTTTTTTGGCTGTAAGTCAATATAAATTGACCAATTTGTTTGCTTATTGATTTTTTTAATCACCGACAGAGCTAGAAATTTAAATTTTTAAGTAAAAATTAAATTATATATTTTTAAGGGATTAAAATATAAATTTATTATTGTATTAATATATTATTTAAGAATTTTTAATAAAAATGAATTAAAATTTTATTATCTCAAAAAGTGAATGTATTAAATTTTAATTTCAAAATTTTTGAAAAACTACCAAACAATTTTACTCTATTGATAGGGGCAAGAAAGGGCTTGCCTCTTCGCACGTCGTCGGCATCGATGATTTATCACTTTCGTCCACCTTCTCCCTGAGATGTGTCAAGTCAAACTTACCACATCTTCGTTTGGGTATTTTAGGTCTGAACTAAATATTGGCTCTAATGATGGCAGTTTTACGCCATTTAAGTTGTATGGTTGGTGGTTAGTGATGGGAGTGTGGAAATTAATAAGTTAAAACTTGCTATTATATTTTATAATTGTATTTTAATTTTGTTATTTTCGGTCCTTATATTTTTAGAATTTAAAATTTTAGTCCTAATTAAATGATAACTATTAAATCATTAAGTTTTGTAATTTTTTTTTAAATTTTATGTGTCAAACATATTATTATATTTATAATGATATATCTGTTTAATTATTTTTATATATTACTCACAAAAAATCAATTAATAGATTTAACGAATCTCGTTTACATTAACACAAAAATTTTGTTAGTCAATAGGAACAGTCGAACAATTAATTTTCCTTACTCATGTGTAAAACCAAATAATCATTACATGTTTATTACTACAGTTGTACATGTAATTTTATTAAATATTAACATTCTTTTAGACCAATCAATATTAACATAACTTAAGTTACATGTACATAACCTTTTATATATTTTTTTTGGTGAAAATAATCTTTTATATTTTAAAACAAAATAATTTACACAATAGAGGTCACTTTGATGACTTATTGCTTCGATTAAGTTTTTTTTCCTTTTCTTTTTTGTGAAAAGAAATAAAACTTAATCAAGTTACAAAAATTAACTTACCCCCTAACACTGGAATCCTCATATTAGCATAAACAATAAGTACTATGTTGAGCTAGTTTAACTAGTCTATCTAAATCCTAATTATATTCTCTAGAGATGTGACCAAATGCTAGTGATTAAAGTGCCTCAACAGGTGATGAATTCTCCAAACCAAAGCAGAATTAGATCCATTTGCCATCTTCTCCTAAATAACTTGGACTCTCTCAAGATTATCAGTTTAAATCAAAACTCTATCATAACTACAGTCTATTAAGAGAGTCAAACCATTCAAAATGCCCCACATCTCAGCATAAAAAATAGAACAATTCCCCAAATATTGTTGAATCCCAAAATCCACTCTCCATCTCAAGTTTTCACTATTCCCCCTATTGCGGCAAGCCTACCTTCATTCCAAACAGACCTATATGTATTTAAACAAACCCAATTACCGCCTAATTGGGGCCATAAATTCAACCTTGGGATATGGTCACAACATTACTATTTAGAGAAGTGTATTGCACGCTTTGCCCAACTATATGATACCTTAATAATTTCAGTCACATTCCAAGTAAGGTTTTGAAATATGAAAGAATTGTGGTTCTTCCAAAGTCACCACACGGTAACCCTTAAAGAATTTTGCCACTCCACATTTCTCAATCTCTGCTTCTGATGGTTCTGCAAGTTTAGAACTAGCCAATCCTATAGACTATTGACACAAAAGCTGGTATGCCAATCAATTGGGATTAATCGATCCCAAATACTTGGATTAAATTATTTTAAAATATATAAATATACCATTATATTTTAAAATCTTCCATAATAGATAAAGATCAAAAACTGAAATTTCTAATCATGCTACAATTTTAAAATAACTCAAAATAAGACAGTCTCATTCTTCAATGAAAACCAAAAATATTAATCTCTGCACTAATTTTAATATTTAATATATCATTCGAAACATAAAATTCAAAAGATTTATACAAAGCCCATTATCGTGTAACATTATAGCATAAACCCAAATATATTCTTCCTAAAATTCGAAACATAAATTTCAAAAGGTATTAAAATATATTATCAAAATTAAAAAATTGATTCTAATGGTCGAATACATTATTACAATTGAAGAATAACAGGAAAATCAACTTTCATGATATTAAGAATGCACATATTCTTAGGTTTTGAAATTCTAGAATAACAACTTCATTTAATTCCTTATTATGGATTAAAATTAAAAGAAGATTAAATGTAGAGAGCCAACAAATAATAATCGAAGTTGTATGAATACATGCTTACAATTTCTTTAAAAAGTATATAAAATTTTTTTTTATTTAAAAAAAACAACCTGCATTCAGTTACCATATGAATGCACTTCCAAACTAAATCTCATTCTCCTTTCATTTATAACAAAAAAGATATAACACAAACAATACTTTTATATATACAAATAATACACTCATGGCATTAAATAAAAATCATCAGGGTAACATACAAATATTTTCTGAAGATGAAATATCAAAAAAATTAAGAACCATAACTTTAATATATAATTTTTATATTAACCTAATTTTAATCAAATTAGTTCACTTTTAATTTTGGACTAATCTTTTATAATAGTAAATAATAGCATATAATTAATATTATTATTATATATATATATATATATGATGTTCATATTTTTTTCCAACACAAAAGGTTAATGAAATTTTTGAAAAGATAAATTAGCTCTAATTTAGTATTTGAATTTTTTTTTCACAATAATTTCAAATTTTGGTAATCTTTTTTTTCAATTTAATCATGAATTTGAATTATATTAAATTGTGGTGATGTTACACTCTTAATTTTTATCACGTCCTCATTTTAAAATTAGAGAAAATTATATAAAATATAAAAGTACAAAAACTATATATTTTTTTTAATTTACAAATGATAATGTGATTCGTTCTCGTAAAAAAACTCCAATTTCGAAAGTAATGTAATGTAGTTACGTACCAAATCTAAGTCCAGGTGAAATTATTATTAACTGCATTCTCGACTTCATAGAGTCAAAAAAGACGGCAAAGGTCAATAAGATAACATTGAATATTATTTACATTGACCACGTTGCAGACAATGATAGCTAAGTTGAACGGCTGTAATCAAAATTATGAAATATTTTAAATTTACGTTCTATATTTTTATAATTTTTAAAAAATTAAATTAAATTTTTATAATGTTAGAAAGTTAAAATATAATTTTACTTTAATTAATTTAAACTTTAAAAAAAAATTAAAGATCAATTTAGATTTACCTCTTTACACTGGCTAATGTTAAGTTGAAGATAAAAATTTGAAAATTAAATGCTAAAAGAAGAAATTAACTTCTAGAATGTAGAACCTTAAAGTCAACATCTACGGGTGTGAATAGTTAAGAAGAAATTGTAAAATATGTTAACAGGAAACTACGCAAAAGTCAATGCTTATTGTGTCACTTATCTAATGGATCACAAACTTTATATTTAGTTGCGTAACTTTTTTTTTTTATGGAATTGGATTAAATAAATATAAAATATATATATATATATATATCTAAGTTCAGCAATATTCATGAATATGAAATCTATACAACATAAGATATAAGATAATATCTATATAATGATAGCAAAATTAACAACCAATAAATTGACAATAGATAATATATTAACAAATATAATTATGTGATACACATAGATGTAAGGATGCAAGAGGATGAAATGTGTAACCGTGATACCGAAAAATGCTGTTTTAAAACCCTATTATTAGTTAATTAAGGTTTAGGGGTTAAATTGTAAAATTTCAATCGTTATAGAATTTAAATTGACCAAAGATTTGGGGGCTTAAAAAACAATTAATCAAAGGTTCAAAATGGTAAATATACCATTTTCCAATAGGATATAGTGCATGATGATGACATCTTTCACTAATTGTGATTAAAGGATTAATTAAGTTTAATTTAATCAATTTAGGTTAATTAAAGTAAAAAAGATAAAGATAGTGGAAATTCACCATCTTTATTCATCCTTAAATCGTCTACCGTTGTTGCAGCAAAATAAAAACCCTTTCAAGCTTTTGAAGCTTTCGACCATTAATAGGTAAGAGAAATTAAGTCTTTTTTCTTGTAATTTTTATAGATCTGGGGTCATGGGAGCTTGGTTTAGCTAACTCAAGTACCAATTTGATAAACTGTTAAAATTTTAGGGAGTTTCCATTGTTGATTAATTGATGAATTAGGCTTGAAATTGATAGATTTTAAGCTTAGATTGTGAAAATGACTAGATTGTAAAGTTAATCTAGCTTGTTTGTTAACTTTGTTTCATTAAGGACCAAATTGAATAAATGTAAAACCTATCATGAAATTATGTTAGAAATAAAAAGTGTAAGTTCCCTAATGAAAATATATGAAATCTTATTTTAATCCGAAGCTAGGAATTGAAAATTATATTTATCTCGAGTTTAGGGACTAAATTGAATAAAATGTAAAATATAAGGAGAATTGAAAATATATTTATATAGGATCATGTATATCATGACATAACATAAAAATGTTTAGTATTGATTGGTTATATAAAATAATTGCTAGATCAATATTTGGATCAAAGTGGAGCTAATAGGGGAAAAGCTAAAATTGCAGGTTAGTCCGTAAAGAATCCACTTGTTTTGGTGTTTTGAATAGGTAAGTTCACATGGATTTACTAACTCATTTTGTGTGGTATGTATACTTGTATATGTATGTTTGAGTATATATTGATATACTAGTAGTTTGACAAATATGGCTAGAACGAATTGAATTGAAACTTTGTGAATAACTACTAGGTATAGAGGTGAGCATTCGTTCGAATAGAATCAAATAAAAAAATTTCGAGTTAATCGAGTTGACAAATCATATTTTATCATCCTAATTTGATTTGAAATTGACTCAAATCGAGTCAAATGAGATGGAATTCGAATCGAATCGAATCGAATCGAATCGAATATATTTGTTCGAGTTAAATTTTGAAAAATAATTTTGGGTCATTGTAATCACTGTCACCTATCATAATAAAATTTGTCCACCTTAATCAATTTTTTTATTAACTTTCATCACCTCAAAATTTATTTATTAATCTTTTATATACGGGTTAGCTTCTTTGCTTGCTTAGTTGTTTCAATTATCTTCACATTCTTGTCACTATGTATTTTGAAATTTAAAAAAAAAACATTTAATGTAAAAATGTGATTTTTTAATAAAAGTTATTTTAAATATAAAATGTGAAATTGATACCAATATAAAATTTTAGCACGAATATTTTATGATATAATTAATAATTCAATTTTAATATAAATATTCAATATGACTAAACAATTCAATAATATAAATAATATAAAATGTGAAATTTAATAATATAAATAGTATAGATAAATAAAATTATTACTATTTATCTTTAGTGATATTTTTTAGATAATTTTGATTTCTTATTTGAGAGTAAAGGGTGAGAAGTAAAAGTTTAGGAGGAAAATAAAAAGTTTTGGGGAATAAAAGTTTGAGGGAAAGTAAATGAGGGAGTAAAATTTTGGAGGAAAAATATTAAAAAAAAATTGGGGGGGAGGGGATGGGTTTGGAGTAGATGGGAGATGGGATGAGAAGAGAGTAAAAGTTTTAGGGAAAATGGGAGGGAGTAAAAATTTTGGGGAAAAATAAAAAGTTTTGAGGGTTTTTGGGAGTAAAATTTTGAGAAAAAGTAAAATAGAGACTAAAATTTTGGTGGGAAATGGATTTTGGGTAGAGGGGTTAGGATGGGAGGGGAGTAAAAGTTTTAGGGGGAAGTAGGAAGGAGTAAAAGTTTTGAGAGAAAAGTAAAAAGGTTTGAGAGTTTGGGGTAAAAATGTAAAATATTATAGTTTGATATTCTAATTATTCGAATTATTCGAGTTATTCGAATTCGAAAACTCAACTCGATTCGAACTCGAAATTCGAAAAAAAATTGAGTTGACTCGAATAACTTGATTTGTTTAACTCGAAATTTGAGTTTTTTTTTTCGATTTTTTCGAGTCGAATCGAATTTTGCTTACCCCTAACTGGGTATAAATGTAAGAAAATAATTGACTATAGGTATGATACTAAAATATATGTAATTGATGCCCATGCGAACTTAGTAAAAGCTTAGGATACAATTGGCATGCAAATAGGATCATATGTACGCTTAATCGAATATTATTACAGGTTATAATGAGATCTAACCTTGTTGCAAATTCTCGGGTAATATAGTGAGATCCAACCTTGTCATGGATTCTTAGGTAATATATGATATAGGTTTAACCCGGACGGGTAATCTGATGTAAGTTCAACTCGGACGACCAACTTAGTTCACCCGTGTATTCGAGTCCATTTTACTAGAGTTCCATCGGGCGATATATGTATTTTAATTGAAATGGGATAACTTTAAAATGTATTGAATATGGAATGGTATATGCTTGTAACTTGATATGTGGCATGTGATTACTCTAGTATTAAGTGATGTTATTCATTATATGTAAGTGTGTCTTAACTTATTTAGATGTTAATGTTGGTATGTGACTAGCTATGACATTATGTGCCAAGGATAACCAATTTGTATACCAAAATGATTGGCAGTTATCATATTTTTAAGTGATCAAGGTTTGAACTTACAAAGCATTTCTGATACGAGTAACTCGGTCCAATTCAAAAGCCATAATAGAGATGGGCTTAGTTTTCCTCAAGGCCCAATCACAAGATCCAAATCCAAACAGTTAAAGTCAAAACTCAACTTACTCGTCCAAGACTTTATCACAAAAAAAATCGAGAAGAAGAGTTGAAGCTTTAAGATGATGGATTTTAGAGTTCAATACAATACAGAGGAGAATGAATTAGAAGGGACCAATGTTGTTCGTGGGCCTAAAATCTCAATATATGATGACAAGCCCATGTGGAAGATGTTAACAAGCTTAGGCGTTACACTTTAAGGACCCCAATCAAACCCACACACCTAACCCTAAACCGTCGCCAAAACAGAGTTACGGAGCATTACCGGACATATCGGACAATTTACTAATAATTCACAAATCAATAACATACATAGTGTAATTAATTATTAAGTCCCTATAATGGACTCTCGAGGTCCAAAACACGTATTAAAAGTGGAACGTAGTTCGAGTTTTCTGAAAATTTTTTCGTAATTTTTTTTGAACTCAATATAACTCATTTATAAACATCTAACCTTCCCTACAATTTTCAAACAGAAACCAATTTGCAACCAATATAACAAACCATACATTTCCGCACTCAAACATACCTAATTATGCCTACAACATTAATTTAACAATTTATCTACTTGATCACTCATAGATAACTTTTAAATTGAACTAATAATTTCATTCATTTTCCCATTTTAGTTTCATGCCACATTTTACCAAATATGCCATACTAATTCATTTCATACTTATAACCCATATTAGACATCATTTTACAACCAAAGTTTCAAGACTTAAGTACATAATTTATACAATACCTAAGTACATGCCACTTTTACCAAAGGAGAGATTACATCACCAAATTGTCTCTGAAGTCGGGATTGATCTAGATGCTGAACCGAGACCTTCTACTAACCTGTGTACGGAAACAACCGTATGCTTAGTATGCCTATACTTAATGGTATTACCATAATTCAAACTATAATAACAAATAATAATGTATAAACATATAAATATCAAACATATAATAATTTATTAATATATATTAATTCATACTTTAACTTTCAAATTTTCAACAATAACAATTAATCAAATTGATATCACATATCATCAAACTGAATTCAATCATCTCATGAACCTTTGGTTCATGTCTTTCATTTTTAGTCTCCATTCAATTCACCATTTCAACTCTCTCATTTCTTCAATAAATCAATCGATCAATTTCATTCGTTTTATCGTTTCATTTGCTTACCCCTATTAACAAGACTCAGACCTTGGCAGATACACGGATTCCAACCAAACACACCAGAATAATCCACCCAAACACACTAGAATGGCACTTAGTGCCTCTTCGGACAGTCCGAAGAAATATAGTGACTTCAGTGTCTTCTCGGCCAAGCTGAAAAATCCCCAAATTCTTTCAATCCTATGGCATGCCAATTATATCCGACTCAACCCGACTAGTTAGTATGGTATTCAATTTTCGTATTTCAATTTAATCACTTTCTCATATTTTCCATTCAAATCATTCTCAATTTAATCACAATTCAATTCAATACAATTTTCCACTTTCCAATCAATATACTATCAAATATCTATACATAATCATACTTCATCTCAATTTTATTCATTTCAATATTGATACTTACCTTAAAATTTTACTTACCATACATATAAATTTAAACATAATATTTAATAAATAGTAGTTTAAATTATAGTAATTCAAACCGTGATTTTCTCGAGTTTACTCTTCAATAATCTTCTCTTTTCCCTTCTGTGTCGATGCCTCTGGTTCTTTGCTAGCTAAAAAAATTAAAATAATTTATACTATTAATACAACACTAATTTATATTAAATAATTGAATTTCTATTCAACTTCTACCTTAATTTCAATTTGATCCTAACTAAATTCACTTACTTTTCTATCTCAATTCATACCTTATTTCTACTCAATTTTCTACAAAATTCAACTTAACTATCTAATGTTCACCATAAAACCCTAATTTCAAATTTCTTTCAATTAGTCCCTCTAACACAAAACTTATAGCTTACTTTACAATTTAATTATTTTATCAATTCTAACTAGAAATTCTATCAATTAAACCCCTAATTCATCAATTTGTTCAACATGAATTATGTTCAAAAACCTAAGAACTTTCAAAATCTTAACATAAATTCAACAAAACTTTGTTCTAAAGCTTCTAAAATATCAAAATTAAAAGAAAATGGCTTAATTGACTTACTAAATTAAAGCTTAAAGCCCCAATCCCTAGTTTTTCCTTTCATTTTTCTTTCTTTCTTTTTCTTTCCCCTGTTTCGAATAGTCTCTGTTTCTTTTCTTCTTTGTTTCTTTTATTCTTTTACTTTATTTCTTTTATGAATTAGTTAATAAAATTAATAATAATAATAAATTATAATAATAATATAATTATAATAATAATATTTAATTCATAAATATCGTTTACTTATTATTTAAGAAAATATATAAATATTTTACAAGTGTATAAATACAAACATTACACACGTATTTTATCATCACCATACATTTGTCATTATTTGATTTAATTTATAATATAATATCATAATTTTAATTAATATAAATTACATTATCTAATAAAATAATATTCATTATAAGTTATTAAGATATTTATATAATTAAATCATAAAAATCTAAGATTTTTATGAAGTAATTGCCGCGTCAAAATCTTAAATAGGTATAATTGCCTATTTGGCCCCTTTTATTTTCTATTAATCTGTAATTCAATTTTTACCCCTTATTCAATTTAATCATTTTTACTAATTACTCTTAATTAGACTAAATTCACCTAATCAAAGCCTAATTAAACACATCACTAGACTCATAGATATTTCTAGTAATTATTTATGAACTCATTTTGCTAAGACGGAAGCCCGATAATGTACTTTTTCGATGCCTGTGAATTTTGGGTCATTACAATATAAGGGCACCTTAGTGCACAAATGATCATGTTAAGTTGATAGTTATGTGGTAAATGTGATAATGGTTGAGCTTGTATGTTTAGTATAGCTTATAATATAGTTGATGCATGGTTTGGTAAAGTTTGGTACTAGCATGAATGATGATTTTGAACTTGCTTGAGTTTGGTATGTTACAAGTTACAAATTGAAATGATTGGGGAATATGAATTGATGCATAGTTTGGAAATGATATTGATCATACATGAATTTTATGTTGGTTGAATTGAGTTTATATAATAATTTATCATAAGTATAGGAATGGTCAAGTTGAGGCCTTCTAATCAACCTTTGAAGTCTTATGTTAGTTTGGAAATGTATGGAAACTAGAGCTTAGTGGTCTGTTGTGAATGTCACGACTTCACACCTTGAATGTTGTGACACTAAGCTATCTCGTTGAGACTTCCCCTGTTTAATGTCGCAACATTGACTCTATGATGTTTGAAAATTCTATAATTGGTCCTTAGGCTGGGAAGTTAGCTTTTTCTTTCAAGGTCGCCTTAGAAGTCATGACATTGAACCCTAAGATCACGATGTCCATCTAGTATAGTTTTGGAAAACTTTGCAATTTGGTCATTAAATAGGAAAGTTTGTATATTTTCTTGGAAATCGCGACATTGGACCATCAATGTCGCGACATCAACTTGGAAACTTTTAATAGTGTTACATTTTAGTCTTCCAATAGTCTCGAGTTATCCATAAAGCTTTCGTAGGCTCGTATAAACCCCGATTTGAAATATAACATGATATAATAATTCAATAATCGTATATTTAGAATAAATTGTTGTGTTTATGGAAAAATTATGTTTGTTTCAATCAAAGTTGTTCAAGAAATGGATGTAGCATCCCGTAGTTCAGATTCGACGATTGGGTCCGACAAAGGGTGTTACAAAATGTCATAAACCAATCCTCTATTCCACCCAAAATTTGAATGATTTTTCAACCCAACAATTTGTGTATGGCACTTGCCTTATGCCACTAAAGTTAAAAAAGTTGCAATAAACATTAACCTTTTTTCTTAACCCCCTATTATTGGCCTGCTCGATGAGGATTGAGTCCAAGCATACAATTTTCCCCACCAAAGGAATAACTAGCCACTTTAGGTGCCATGTCTCTTTAAAAAAGCTAGTTATGCCTTGGTTGGTGGTTCGATCCACTTCGCGCACGACTTCATCGATTAATCATCTACGGGTCTTTCATATATGTACTCCCTCTATCAACCGAGGTGCTTCTACTCTATGAACCCTCAGGGCTCTCCTTGAAGTTGAGAGACAAAACCTGGGTCCCAAGATAATACATACGATTATTGGGATGTAACGCCCCAATTTTCGGGAATTCTGTGAATGTTGGCAAAATTTCATGCTTTGATTTTGTCATTTGTGAGTGAAATTATGAAATAGAACCTATGTGAAAATGTTTGAAAATGCTATAGGCTAAAATGAAGTGGCCAAATAAATAGGAGTGCAAAATAGGAGGATTTGCATGACAAAGCTCCCATTTTACATGAAGTGGCCAGCCATCATGTTGTTGTAGACAATATGAGCACTTGATATCCATAATTCATGGTACAAATTGATAATGGGTTAGGTAAATGTTCCATGATAATGGATTAGGTAAATATTCCATGATAATGGGTTAGGTAAATGTTCCATGATAATGGTTTAGGTAAATGTTCCATGATAGGCATTTCATGTCTTTTGTATTAAAGAATTAAATGGATGAAATATGAAATTTTATTAAAAGAAAAAGGGGTGAAAAGAACAAAGTTTTGTCCATCTTTGTTCATCATAGCCTAAAGTTAGAGAAGAGAAAGGAGAGGAGAAAGCTCTTGAATGTTCGGTCACTTGGGGAAGAAAATTGAAGGTAAGTTCATGGTAGTTTGCTTCTATCTTGATGTTCATGAGTTCTTCTTGATTCTACCTTAACTCTTGAAGCATATTTTGGTTTTTGGTTGTGTTGTGAGCATTTGGTCATGAATTAAAATGAAGGAAATGGTTGTTGTTTCATGTTCTTTTGATGAAAAATGGAAGATAGGTGAAGTTGAGCCAAACAAATGAGCATGCATGTGCCTTAGATGCTAAGGGGAAAAATCGGCTAATATGTTGTGCTTTAAAATGATGAAATGGAGACTATACTTAAGTAAACTCATAGATATGTGATGATTGATTGGTGATATACATGTTTAAATAACATGCATGCAAGTTATGTGTGAAAGAGTGATTTGGTAATAAATCTGCTTGGGACAGCAGCAGTAACATGACTTTGGAAAATCACCATAAACTGTGAGAGATGAGTTAGAAGGTGAATAAATTATGTAATTAAATCTTAATGAGTCTAGTTTCAAATGAAATAAACGAGAACATATTTTGAATTCTGTACAACGAGAAATTTGATTCGTAATGAAGAGTGGTCAGATTAGTCGAACAGTGAAACATGGGAAACTTTAAGAAAAATCTGGTATTGATTGGCTAAACCAAAAATTCTGAAAATTTTATGGATATAAGATATATGAGTCTATTTTCAGGGAAAATTAACGGCACTTGGTTTGGAGTTTCGTAGCTCCAGTTATAAATGATTTAGTAACTGTTGCTCAGGAAGACAGCTTGCAGTGAAATTATGATTATGTGGTAAACATTGACAAAAATTTGTTAATGAGTTGCTTATTGATTTCTTATAAGCTTACTATGATTTGTAGGTGTGGTTGGCCGAATATTGTAAGGGGTTAATACGTAGTTCGTATTTGAATAGTTAGATTAACGTGTTAGTAATCCAATTGTAGGCAGTTCGTGTGTGGATCTCGTCAGCATATCGTCGCAAACAAGTGTGTAACTAACACCCTCTTTCTTAGTCTGGATCAGCAAAAGTCGAAAAGCTGAAATGCCAAAAACCGGTATTTTGTAGATTTGCGAGTGTGCGAATGCTCGTGAGGTAAATAGATTAATGTTTTTGGTAAGCTGCAAAATTTGGACTGCAAAGTGCATGATTTCTGTGCTCTCGATATTTTTGGGCTTAATGGGCCAAAATTGGAATGATGGGCCAACGAGCCCAATTCGGTAAGAACCCTCGGTACGTGATTCTGTTAGTATGTGAAAAGTAGGAATATGCATAAAAAACCCTAAAATAGATAAATTACTGAAATACCTTTAAAAGTGAAATATTTACAGTTTTACCCCTAGTAGATAAATTACCGAAATATCCCTAGGGTTAAATTGACCTAAATGCATGTTTGACTGTTGTTATTTACTGTATGCCATGTTGTTATTATCTGATGCATGGGATTGGGATATTGACGGAGGAAGTACTGAAAGTGGCTTGTCCACGTACTGGAGGCTTTGCCTCAATTTACTGTTAACTGAGCAGCAAGGCTGCAACTGTGGAGTGTTGGGCTGGGTGGGTTGAGCTATTCCCCACATGGAGTGTAGGGCTGGTACGGGTGGAGTGTAGTGGTTGGTGGGTTGAGTAGTCTTCCCAAATGGGCTTGCATATGTTATTGATGTTGCATGTATTTTGAAATGGGCCTATGGGCCATACTGTTATCTGAATAAGGGGCTAAGGCCCAGTTTATTGTAATCTAAAAATGGCTCTGGTCCAGTACCACTGTTACCTGAATGGGCTTAGGCCCAATAGGCTTGAGCTGACTTGGGCTTTGAATGGGTTTTCCTTACACACTGAGTTTCCCCAACCCTTTTTATTTTAATCCACGCAGGTAATCCCCAACCATAGTGGGCTTGGAGCTGTGAGGGAATTCGGAGTGGCCACCCGTTCTGAAAGTTTGATTTTCTTTTGGTGAACTGGACATCCTTTTATTTACGTTTGAAGTTTTGGGTTTTTAAATGTAATAAGGCCGCTTAATTATTTTTGATGGTTTTAATATGTATTACTAAGATAGGTATTACTTATTTTAACTGTTGAAATTGGATAGCTTTAGGGCGCGTTTTCAAAAAAAAACAACAACAATTGATTTCAAAATAACACGACAACAAGCAAAGCTTCCGCAATGAAAGTATTTTCCAAAATTAATCATTTTTCCTAAAAATGACTTAATCAAATCGGTTTCCTAGAAATATACATGACGTTAAGGTGTGGCAATGGCGGTGTGCATGTCTAGGATTGGATCTGAATGGAGCTTGGTACTTAAGTAGTCCGATAGACTCACCTCCTCTTTTCCGGTTTCCTACCTGGTGCACAGCTTCCATTCACTTTAACCTATAATGAAATTATCTTTTAAAACACTAAGTAGTTTTTCTGGATCAACAATATAAAATGTTTTGAACGCTTCGATGTGGCATGTCGGATCTGGCCATAACGTCTGGGCCGGGTTTGGGGTGTTACATGGGAGTTGTATTAATTGCCCAACGAATGACACTTCAAAAACTTATCCCGAAGGAGCCGATGCCCATTAACAAGCATCATATTAGAAATTTTGGTAAAAAAAGGTAAAAGGTTAAACCAAATTTTCTAGTGATATGCTCTTAGAAATTTTGGTATAATAAAATCCATAATCTAGCAATCGTTGCCAAGAAGACCGCAACTAGCACCATTGATCGTCGCTCTTTGATAGCTGATCAACACCAACAATCCACCTTACCATTATTTCAACCTCCTTTTTCCAAATACGATATTAGTTTTGCCAAAAGAAACCCTTATTTTCCTAGATCTACAACCAAACTTTTGAGCTCTCCCTTTTTTATCTCCATTTTCGATTGTCGGATTGGCCTAAGATTTAAGTATGTTACTCATCTCCTCCTAACTATCATTTCATTGTTTGAATTTGTGAAAAGTAACCCTAAATTTGCATGAGAAGTGAACAAATTCTCTTTCATTCTTCAAGAAAAAGGAAAACCCATTTTTTTTTTACTTTTGTTATTGAATATTGACTTTTCAACTTTAAAAAGAATTGTTCTTTGGTTTATTTATTCATTATAATCAAAACTCTTCTCATTTCTTATCTCAAAAACCAAAATGACAGAGAAATTTGTTTGCAGAGAAGGATTTCCATCTCCCTTTTTGTTTTTATAGAGAGATTTGAGTGTTAAAAAAATCAAAAGATTCTAAAAGAATTCTTTTAGGTGATGTTTTTTATTAAAAAAGAATAATAGGAGAGTAGTTCTAAAAATTATTGTTTGGGTTTAGTCTCTAGATTTCAAAAGAGGAAAGAAAAAGATTAGTTTTGAAAGAAAACAAGGATTTGAAAAATAAAAAAGTTTTTCTAAAAAAATTCCAAATTCCAATAACCAAAATATGAAAATTTTGAGTTTTTCGATGAAAGATTTGAATTTGTCAATCAAAATTTCTAAAGACTGAAGAACATGATATTTTGGCATCACATTAGAAATTTTGGTATTTGGTTAGAGATTTTTGTTAGAGATTGTGGTATTTGGTTTCAAATTTTGGTATCCATTAGAGATTTTGGTATCAATTACAGACTTCAGTATTTGGTTAGAGATTTTGGTATCTGTTAGAAATTTTGATATTTGTTAGAGATTTTGGCATCCGTTAAAGATTTTGGCATCACATTAAGCTTATTGGTATAGCATTAGAAATTTTGGTATAGGCTATTGGTCCTTACATAAAGGCAGTAGAAGAAAATTTTTGGTATATCAAAAGATATAGCAATATCCCTAATAAATTTTGGTAGATGTTAAAAATATTGGTATAACATTAAAAATTTTTGTATAGACTATTGGTCCCCAAGCACGGACAAGAAAATTTTTTTTGGTATACCAAAATATTTGATGATTTTTATTAGAAATTTTGATATTGCGTTAAAAATATTAATATTAATTTATAATTAGTCCTTTTTTATTTTTTATTTCAAAGTGTACGACAGAACCTTTTTTTATCTACTATAATATTTTTACATCTTATAATTCAATTTTATTGAGTGGTGTTTTAAATACACATGTGAAATTAGGGAAATTATGATTTATGGTAATATTCTTACACTAATAATTGATACTGAATAGATGAATTATGGCTTAATGGTGTAAAAAGCCTTCAAACTTTTTTTTAAAAAGCAATTAAGACTTGCTCTCTTTTTTTTTCACTCAATTGTACACTTGAACTGTCAAAATGCATAAAAAATGACCTCAAAATTTTTCAAAAAAAACAATTAATCTCTTTTTTTTTCACTCAATTGAGTACTTGAACTTTCAAAATGCATAAAAAAGGACCTCGAAATTTTTCAAAAAAAAACAATTAATCTCCTTTTTTTTCACTCAATTGGGTATTTGAACTGTCAAAATGTATTTAAAAGTCCCTCAAACTTTTTCAAAAAAAGCAATTAAGCCTCTGCTCTTTTTTAGTACTAATTAGGTACTTGAACTGCCAAAATGCATAAAAAAAGCTAGGAGCAGATCTAGGGGGGCTGGCAGAGGCCTCACCCCCCTAAAATAACAGGGAAAAATTAAAGAAATGAGGAATTAAATTAAAATTTAAACAAAACTTAAAGTATAAATTGCGAAATAAATAAGAAAAAAGGAAGTAAAGGACTAAATTGGAAATATAACAAAATTTAGTGCCTAAATTACAAGGAAACATAATATAAGGGATTAAATTAAGATGGAATACAAAAGTTTAGGGATCAAAGGGCAATTAATCCAACCCAATACACGAGTCACTCCAAGAGGGCAACAATTTAAGGACCAAATTGAAAACAAATCTAAATTAAATGGTATAATTTCTAAAAGGAAAAAAATGAAATTAGGACAATATTGAAAAATACTCAAAGGACGAAGGACCACGACTACAATTAGACCCTTCCCATGAAAACACGTGGATCGTAGGGAATCCAAATTGGGTCATCGGGTCAGCCCTCAAAATGACATCGTTTTGGGGCGTTTATGGCCAGGATGAAATGGTGTCATTTTGATGGCTCTATTTAAGGTAAAAAAAAAGAATAAAAAAATATTTCAGACTTTTTTGTTTTTAATTTCTCTTTTCTTTCTTTTTCTCTCTAAAGCCCTCCATGTTCGGCCACAATGCCATCAGCGCTCCGCTGTGGTCACCGGTCATTGACGACGGCGACGGCGACTATTGCCTCCGGTGGTTGGAGTTAAAAAATTTGCCTTTTTTTTAGTCCCTTTGACTCTCCAGAGCTAGATCCGAAGGCTAAGCCTTCTAAAAAAGAAAAAAAAAAGAAAGGAATGTTTGATTCTTTGCGCACCTCACGTCCCCTTTCGTTGAAGCCTTAGCGAAAACCCTAATGGGTTCGGAAGCATTCGGGGTCGGAGAAGGTTTTCGACAATGGCGAGAGGCGAGACGACCAGTAAAAAAACTTTTATTTCTTACTTATTATGCTATTTTTCAAAAATAGAAAATAAAATGGACTACCTTTTTTTCAATGTTTTTCTTTGTTCTTCTATTTCAAAAGAAAAAAAATCCTCCTTTTCGTGTTACAAAGATCAGTTTTACCAAAATAATATTACAATATATGTTTTTTCGATTGCTTGTTTCTACTTCTTTTCCTTTTTTGTGTTTCTTGCAGGGGCGGTAGAAGTCAATGGGGTTGCTATTGCCGTTTTGGTGCAAGGGGGAAGGTTTCGGCCGCTGCTTCCGCTGACATGTCGGGGAGCAACATGGCAGGGGGCTAGGGCAACTAGGGTTTCTACTGAAAGATTAGGATTTTGGGCCATTGGGCCTCTCTTTGTATTTGGGTTTGTCATAATTTTTTGGGTTATCGGGCCTTATAAATAGACTGTTATTTTTTTGCTATTGTTTTATTATTAGGCTCGAGCAAAATTTGGCTCTTATAGGTAAAATTGCACTTTACCCCCCAATGATAAAAATTTGATTTAATCCTCTAAAAATTATAAAGATCTAGGCTATTAAAATGGAAAAAAGTTACATTTTTACTATCATAAAAATATATAATTTAATTTTGCCCCCTGAAAAGATTTTCTAACTTCGCCCCTGCCCTACTAAGTCGTATTTCTAGATCTGCCACTGAAAAAGACCATTTGACCGTTAAAGTTAATTGCCCCTAATTTTTACAGTTAAAGCCACCACGAGTCACAACCACGGTGTGACATGTGGCAAAAAATGATAAAAAATAAAAATCAATAAAAGTTATAAAAAATATTAAATTTTAATAAAAATATAATTTTTTTTAAATTTTATACAAATCATAAAAAATTATAAAATATATAGAAATATAGAAAAATAATAATAAAATTTTATAAAGCCTTAAGAAAATTATAAAAAATGTAAAGAAATATAAAATTTGTAAAAAATTATAAAAATTATCGTACCAAATGAAACATTTTATAATTTTTCTATAACTTAAACGGTTATTGGTCAAATAGTCTTTCAATGGCGGGTCTAGAAATACGACGTAGAGGGTGCAGAGGTAAAGTCAGAAATATTTTTTGAGGGGCCGAAATTAAATTATATATTTTTATGATAGTAAAAATATTATTTTGTTTGTAACGCCCCTAACCCGAATCCGTCATCGGAATAGAGTTACGGAGCATTACCGGAGTTACCGATTCATTTATCAGATATTTCATTAATCTGATATCTTTTCTTTTCCACGTTCAAGTCTCGTATTCAAGTCATCCAAATCTTTATAAAGAAATTTGATTGTCGTTTTCATTTATTTCATGTTATAATACATTCAACTAATGCTCTAAACAAAATTATCATTTTACCCCTAAACTTTTAATTAATGACGATTTCATCCTTAGGTTAAAATAAAATAAAATTATTGCAATTTAATCCTTATTTCCAGCTGTTATTCTCACACAAATTGATAACAACCTATGAATTCTATAAAATGTCAGAATTTTCCATATTTTCAACACTTTTCAATTTAATCCTTAAAACATGTTTTTCCCTGATCTTGAGCTAAATTAATAATTTCATTCAATTTTGTAATTTAAATAATAAAATAATCTATTTCATGCAAATTGGTCATTTCTAACATTTTTTTAAAAAAATTGCCCATAAAATTTTACTTTTATTCAATTTAGTTCATGAGCCTAAAACATACAAATTAGCCATGCTAGCTGAATATTCAACATATTTTCCTCCTCCTCCTCTCTATTCCACATCCTTAATTTATATAACATGCAACAAGTAACATTATCAATAATTTCACTATTTACTTATGTATATTCAAAACTGTCCATTTGCGTCATAGTCACTAAATTATTTATATCTTAAGCTACAAAACTCAAAATTAAGATCCACTAATTTTCCCTGAAACTAGATTTACTTATCTTATTACCATAAAATTTTAAAAATTTTTGGTTTAGCCAATAAGTACAGTTTATTCTTTAAAGTTTCCCCTGTTCTGCTGTCTGACAGTTCCGACCCTTCTTCACTAAGAATTAATTATCTCATCGTACGAGATTCAGATGATGTTCCCGCTTATTTCTATTGAAAATATACTCTTTAATGATTTTAAACATATAAATTTAATCCCTTAATTATTTTTCTCCAATTTTTGATGATTTTCCAAAGTCAGAACAAGGGAACCATAAATCATTCTGACATTGTCTCACAAAACTTATTATATCTCATGATTTACAATTCTATTGCTTACACCGTTTTTTCTATAAGAAACTAGACTCAACAAGATTTAATTTAATATTTTATTCATCCTCTAATTAGATTTCTACAATTTTTGGAGAGTTTTCAAAGTTATACTATTGCTGCTGTCCAAAACTGTTTTAGTGCAAAATGTTGATTTTCATTTTGCCCCAAATTTCACAGTTCATACAATTCAGTCCTTACTTAATTAACCCCTCAATTAAGCTAATTTTCTCAATTAATACTTTTCCTAGACATTATAAGTTATTTCATAACTATTGAAATTCAGAATTTCCACATAAAACTCTAACTTCAAACTCTTTTACAATTTAGGTCCCAAACATTCACTTTCTATTCAATTCTTTCAATAAAATCAGCATATAAACAATTTAAAGCTCTAATTCTATGTCAAATCATCATATACTTCCAGCACATGTTCATAGAAACTTTCAATTTCTTTCATAGAATCAAGAACTAATGAATTCAACAAATGGACCTAGTTGTAAAAGTCACAAAAACACAAAAATGTCAAGAAATAATCAAGAATTGAACTTACTTGCAGTAAAAATATGAAAAACCAGCTTAAGGGAACTCTTCCATGGTGTTTTTGCTGATGAGAATGCAGAAAAATAAAGAGAAATCTAGATAATTCCACTTTAGTCCTAGCTTTATTAAGTAAATTTTACAATTTTCCAATTTTGCCCTTAATTCCCCTTATTTTCTTGGTGATTTCATGCTCCTTCCGTCCAGCCCAAATAGACCTTGGGTCTATTTGCCTTTTAAACCCTCTTTCTTTTACCATTTAAGCTATTTAATCATTTCTCACAATTTTGCATTTGATACAATTTAGTCCTTTTTGTTCAATTAGCTATTAGTACTTTAAAATTTCTTGACGAAACTTTAATACTAACTTATTAACACTCCATAAATATTTTTAAATCGAGGTATGGAGACCTCAGAAATTTTAAATCGAGCCATAAATATTTTTATAAATATATATATTTAGTACATTTCACTATTTCAAAATTTTTCCTAACTTCACATTTAACTTATACTCACTAAATTAATAATATTTCCTACACATTTGTCAGATTTAGTGATCTCGAATCACTGTTCCGACACCACTGAAAATTAGGTTGTTACATTGTTAGTTTAATAGTCTATATCTTTATCATTTTTCGAGGATTAAATAAATTTTTTATCATTTCTGAGGGGCAAAGTGTAATTTTACCATTACTAATTTAAATTTTTATAAATTATAAAGAGCCTAAATGGAAGATTTTCTATTTTAGGGGGGCAGGGCCCCTGCCAGTCCCCTTAGATTCACCCCTGGCCTTTTTGATACATTTTGGCAGTTCAAGTATTCAATTGAGTGCAAAAAAAAAACAGTGACTTAATTAATTTTTTTGAAAAAGTTCGAGGGCCTTTTTGATGCATCTGGACAGTTCAATTATCCAATTAAGTACAAAAAAAAAACTAGGGGCTTAATTGCTTTATTTGAAAAAGTTTGAGGGCCTTTTTTATGCATTTTAAAAGTTCAAGTACCCAATTGAGTGCAAAAAAAAAACAAGGGCTTAATTGCTTTTTTTTTTAAAAAGTTTTAGGGCCTTTTACACCCTTAAGCCATGAATTTTTAATACACTTTTGGTAGAAGTTTTTTTTTATTTATAATGTTTTATATATGGGTTAGAAATAAATTAATTCAATTGGTAATATTTAGCCACTCCCATAATTTATTTTTAGCAAAGAGAATGATTTCTTTTTGTTTATTTTAAAGAGGTATTATTTTTTTACAAGAGTTATTATTCATCTTTCTAATTTTAAGTCTAAATTTATAATAAATATTCTTTATTTTACGTCTAACTATTATAATACATACGTAATAAATAAATTTTTTTCCTCTTATTATTACTCTAGTAACCGAACGAGATATAAATATTATAATTTATAATAAAAACCCTTCTAAGTTTTTTTACTATCAAATTGTATTTTATTTATTGAATGGTTTGGTATTACTCCTATTTTTTTCTTCTTTTTTTTTCCAATAACAAAGTTAGTAATTTTTGGTTGGATAGGATAAAAATATAAATTGCTAGAAGGGTTAAATTTAAAAATTTCATACTAAAATCCTTAAATTGAATTACTAATTTTAGGTTGAAAATTAGAATATAATCATTTTATCCAGAAGGGTTAAGATAAGTGTTTATACCTAGTGTCAAATTGGGTTAAGGTTGGTTTATATATGATATTAGTATACGTTATGTTTGTTAAAAGCTGATATGATCCAAAATATAAATTTAAAAATTTTCTTAAACTAATTCATATTATTTTTTAAATATATTATTTTTAATTTAATATTTAATATTTTAGATAATTTTTCTTTTATTAAAAATTTTAAATTTAGACAAAATTTTCATATTTTTTAAATTTTATATAGTTTTGCATTATTATATATTTAATCTTATGTGATATAAATTACGTAATATATAAAAATAAATTAAAATAATTACAAAAATACAAAATGAGTTGGATTGGTCTGAAAATGATAAACCCTTAGCTTGACTTACATTTTAAACTAACTTAATTTTTTTTTATCAAATTAATTTTTAAACCTCATATTTTTATCTAAATCTTTTTATATTTTAAACTTATGAGTTTGAACAAATAAATCAGCTAATAAACAAATATACTTACGTGTCTCTTTTAGATTGCATTTTTTTTTACTTTAACCATGTTATCACCGACAACCATGGAATGCAAAGCAAAGAACAAGAATAGGCACCAATCTTCTATGCCGTTTTAACATCAGCACCATCATCATCCACATCATTGCCATTATCATTATCATTATCATTATCATAAATGAGACAAGCTTTTTCCCCCTTTTTCGTTTCCTCCCTTTCCTTCCAATGTATAAAATTTTTACATATATATTATAAAAATTAGCCATTATTGCATCACATATCATAGGCCATGGTCCAAACCACCTTGAAAGAATTAAAGGAGGATAAAGGGAAGTGACCATAATTACAAGATTTCTTGTAGGTCTCCTTTATAATTGATATAGCTAAACTTTCTGTAAAGATAACATTGTAAGCATTGGCTGATCGCTACAGGACCATATAAAAATGTCTTACAAATGAAAGCATAACACTGTACCCTAATTATCAATCTCTGGTCTCTCCTTACCTTTTTCCCCTCCTTCAGTTTGACTACTTCAGACTGTAATAACAAGCATAATTGAAGTTATAGCACTCAGCAATTGGCATACCAGTTATAATTACTAGGTTGCATGCTACATTCACCGTGGACCCTTGGCTAAATCTGCTCATCCCATAAATAAATTCCAAATGCGGATTACTACTAGCTAAGTGATTACATTTTGTGTTCAAAGTTGGTGGAAATGATCTGTACTTGTAATACAAAATGTTGGAGAAGTTCTTGATTATCTAATTTTGATTTTGATTCCTTCATTTAAAAAAAAAAACAGTTTATGGTACGGAAACACACTTCACCATTATTAGGCCATTTATGTCACTCTTTATTTGAAACTTTTAAGTACAAAAACAAAGCAAATTAAATTGATTGAAACTTTAAGCCAATGCACATGGATTGAGCCTACCAAGATTTTTAAAATAAAAGGGTGTTTTTGGCCAACCCTTCATCATTACAGCTTTGGAATTCATTTTAGTTTTTGGAAAAAAATCAAAATTATTTTCAAAATCCGAATTATTATTATAATTGTTGGTCACAAAATGAAGGGGCTTTGGTAGGTTGGATGGATTGTTTTCATCTTTTTGTTTGACTGCAAAAACCCAATTTGAGAGAGTTTAAGCATCATCCGTAATTATTCAAAATGCTAATGATGATGGTAGAAGTAGCTTTTCCACTGCCATGTGTGGTGCCAATATTCCTTCTCTCTCTTTTTCCCTCACTTTTTCTTTTGGCTAAACCATGCGGTGTGGTATTATTCTCCAACATTTCTACTTTCCTGGGATCTTGCTTGGAATGCGTAAACTAATGTTTTTATTAAGACCGAAACAAATCACACCAATTATTTTCAACTGCTTTAGCTATAAATCTGACATTTATATTTCAAAGTTACTTTGCCTTGGTTTTAATATTGTTAAATCCTTTGGTAGTATCTAGAAACTCATTTTTTAACGTAATTATTTATAATTATAATTGATAAATTTTATAATATTAGTTTAATTGAATCACTTTAATTATATTTTATTTATTTTTAAGAGAATGTGAGAATTGGAGTAATTACGTAGATAATTACACTGAAATCCAATTACGTTATGACTTTTCACGCTCATACATGATTGAACTTTAAAAAGAATATTTTTATACAAATTTAAGTTATGAAAATTATATTATAAACATGAGTGCATATTAAGCGTTTGGGATAGTTAAGACAAAAAACATTCTAAAGTTATATTATAAAAATAATTTATGTATATTTTATAAAGTTATAACGAAAAATTGTATTATTTAAATCCTAAACATTTCTAAAGTAATAACCAAAAAGTATATTATAAAAAATAATTTACGTGTTATAAAAAGTGTTATAATATACTTATTTATAAACAAAGTTATAGTAAAAAAGTAAATACATAATTTATATGTGTGTCCATGTTGTATATTATAAAATCTAATACTTAAAAATAGTTTTCTAAAGTTATGGAAAAAATTATATTATTTATAATAAATATTATCAAAATTATTGGGCACTTTATAAAATATTATTTAAAGTTATATATTATAAATTTTATATTATTTTTAACCTAATTTATTATAAAAAAGAGTTATAACATAGTATAAATTTTTCTCCAAATTAAGTTTATATAATTTTTTTTGTAATTAAGGCTACAAAATATTTGCACCGTGGACATAAATATTAACTTGTAAATGCTAGTTATTTAAATATTCTTGCACCATATTTGTGGGGTAAGATACCATTTAAGAGAATAGAGTCAAATACAAGCACTAGAGATGACTCGCAAACTCTTTTAACTTGAAACATTCAAAGCTTTGAAATGTAGTTGAGAAAACATTTGTTGTTCTAGAAAAATGATTTTTTAAATTAACAATATCACCAAGGTATAGCATAAGAAAACTAGGTTGGGTCGTACTAATATGTTGCATACTTCATAACTTCATTTGTAGGCGGAATTGGGATGATCCATACTTTGAAGAGTACATGGAAGAAGAATAACTTGATAATCTTAATGATACATATTCAGATTCAGATGATGATATGGAGTATATGTTAAATGTTGAAGATTAAATGTTAAATAAGAAATAACCCAACAAATATGAAATGCTAAAACAAATAGATAAAATTACATATGATGTTTGCTTTTCTTGTTATTTTTATAAGTAATCATTGTAACACCCAAAACCCGGCCTAGAAGTTTTAACCGAATTCCAGAGGCTACATTGACCACCAAAATGACACAATACGAATCACAAGTTTAAACACATAAATTCATTTCAAAAATCTTTTTCTCTTGCCACTTAGCAAGACTAAAAACAAATTTTGCCAAAAATGTGGTGTGCAGGGTGGACGAAGTGGCATTCGGTTGGTTGGGTGGGTTTTTAGTTTGCTGCATACATTTTCATATTCGAGTATAAGTCTGTCTGCAAGGATAGTGGCATAACTGCAAAATAATTTGAGTAGTCTAACGTGATTAGGTAATTGGAGTGTTAAGGATGATATCTTTATGTTATGCTTGGCAATGACACTGTTTATATGTCTGATAACCTGACCAAAACTTTTATACTTAGTCTACAAGATCTCTTTTAAAATATCTATTTTGATTCATGGTCATTTGCCTTTACTACTTTTTCGGTCTCACATTGAGCTCGGATAGCTCATCCCCTTAGTTTCCTCTCTTTTTAGGTTAACTTTGTGCTTGGAGGTTGGACTAGGCATACTGGTGGTCTCAGATTCTTAAAGAGTTTGGTTTGTTTTAATGATGATTCTTAAAATTCAGTTTATTATTTTCAGTTGATTTGCAAGGGAGTTTATAATACTGTGGTATGTGTTTTTGTTTTCAGACAATCAGTACGTTTTGAGTTTATGGTTTTCAAAACTTAAAATTTGTAATGTTGCGTATGAGTTTAAAACTAAATATGATATTTTGGCAAGATGGCATTATAGTTATCAATAACTCATTAATTGTAAATTAGTTCCAAGTAGAGTTTTAAACGAAAATAATTTCAACATTTGCAAAGCGTTTTGGCAAAATTTGTTTTCAGTTTTGGTAAGCGGCAAAAGAAAAAGATTTTGAAAAGAATTTATGTGTTTAAACTCTTGATTCGTATTTTGCCATTTTGGTGGTCAATATGACATCTGGGATTCAGTCGAAACTTCTAGGCCATGTTTCGGGGTGTTACATTTAATGGAATTCGAGCTAGGTTTGCAAAAACTCGGTTAGTGTTTTACGTGTTCGCATGTGCGTGTTAAAAATATTTTTTTGACAAACATACCACAATATTTTGAAAATGACTTGTGTTTTGAAAATGTTTTGCGAAAACAAAATGTCTGAGACTCTGATGTTAGTCCGTATCAAACTTCGAGATTGTAAGTTTAGAACTATAGTGTTTAGATTCTTCTTTTTTTGTGTGTGTTTGGTTTCGATATGGTAGATCTCTTAAGTTTAGTTACAAGGTTCAATATGAATTCTGGTGACAAGCTAAATTGCGAGGATCAGCCTAGTGGGACTCTCGAAGAGTCATCTACTTCTCTGGGATGTGTGACTGCTTAGGAGTCAGAGGTCGCTATGGTTTCACCAGCTGCAGGTAACGATAACCCAGAGGTTGGTACTGAGGCATTAACTCAGGTGGTGAGGGAATTTTTAGAGAAAGTCTTCGATGCTAGTTTAAAGTGAACCAGAGAAGTGGTTGAAGGTAGGTGTGGAGAGTGTAGGAAGAAGAGGGATCGCAGTTTTTTGGGTACGGAGCCTCGATCTGTGAAGCATGTCAAATCTCAGCAAGATGGTAGTAAAGGTAATGACAAAGGTTTTACTAGTGGAGTGGACGTTTTGGTTTGTGGGCATTGTAAGAAGCGTCATCCGAGCGAATGTCGAAAAAATTTAGGAGCGTGTTTCAGATGCAGTCCACAGAGCATTGGATTAGGGAGTGTCCTCGACAACATTGAGACAGATATGGTTGTAGGTTATTTTGACTTGGTGTATTGTTGTTTGAGAATGATTTGGCTATCTATTTGTAGAATAGTGCTTTGTGTGTGTTAGTGAAGTAATATTGTTTTTGGTAAAGGTTAAGTATGGTATGGCAATGCGTTGGGATTAGAGTGCGCAGCAGGAGTGTAGTAAAAGGACTTGTGTTTAAACAACTGTTTTGTTAATGGGAAACTCTGGGGATGAAATTTCTTTAAGTGTATAATTACACTATATTGCTTAAATAAACTTTTACTAGCAACTTGATTTTATTTATTAGAATTTAATAATTAAATGTAAAGCTCAAGTTTAAATTGAGCTTTGACTTTAAAATTTATCAACCTCAATTTAATTACTCTAATTATTAGTTCAATTAAATCTTGCAATTATTTTAAAAAAAATTTATAAACCCAAATTTAAATCTTAATATTTCTATCATTTTTGTTTTAGAATTTCAAAAAAAATCTATTTATTCGATTAATAAATGACACAACCTTAAGCGTATAACTATAATTATATGTTATTTGGTATAAAAAAAAGTTAGTACAAATTAAAAGAAATCTAATATGGTTAATGATAATCGCGCTTCAGTTATCAAATAAAGTATAGTTGGCTATATGTAGATACACTAGTAACTAATTTTTATTTATAATGAGCTAATTAGAAATTATGCTAAATTAAAAATTGTACTAAATGTGTATAAGTTACAAATTAGGGTTATGATCTTCAAATTATATGAAACTTAATTTTTTTGACATCCATCTAATTAAAAATGAGTCATTTTCTCTTAATAACATACTAATATGGAATATACACATGACAAGGCTCAAGGATTTCAATATATTAATTGTTTTAGGTACACTTCTGTATCTAATTTATTTTCTTAATCATTTGACATGATGAACCTTGGAAGATTAAGTTTCATATAAGATTTAATTCATTCTAACAAGTGGCACTAAAACATTGCCAAGTTGAATAATTAGAAATGGAAGATTTGTTCTAATATTTTAGATGATTTGTTCTTAAGATTTTATGAATTAATATATCGATTTAGTGTTATGATTAAATATATGTTGAATCTTTGATTTTTTTTATGTTGAATTTTTTAAAGGATTTATGTATATAGATTGAATGAATATTTGAATATGTTTATTTCAGAAAGGTAGCTGATGTGGTCGAGGACAAAGGTGATGATTTGTTGCTCTCCACATAATCTAGTTGAAGGTGGAGTCGTGCCAGATGTCAAGCATATGTCTGATTTAGAGAATAATCATATCTCTTTTTTGGTCTTTAAGACTGAAGTGGTTCGTAGAGTGTTTAAGGAAAGGTTGGTCATAAAGGGTTACAATCAGGTGGAGAGAGTCTCTTGTATTCAGGTATTATTAGCCCTTGTTGCATTATACAACTTTGATTTGAAGACTAAGTGTCCTTTAGTTTCCAAGTTCGAGCATGATTTAGACTTGGTTGGCATTCAGCAAAATTCAAGTTTGATCCATGACGGAGCATAGAAAAGGAGGCGTGATAAATACGAGTCAATGTGGAAATTTGTAGGGCGTGCCTCGCATTCATCGGACACATTACAAGCACCTTAGATGAAAATCAAAGAGCAACTAAAGAAGGGCCAAAACAGTCCCGACGTTGGGACAAGAAGCGTCGGCTCGTCAAGACAACGTGATGGACGAAGTCATGACAAGGCAAATGGAATGTTGCGATGTCATGACATGTTCTCCTATTTGGAAGCCGCATTTTAGACTTTCAGCAGGAATTCTTCTCCCAACTGGACTCTGATTATTCAAGGGATATTTTAGTATGATTAGAACTCTAACCTTCGCCTATTTAAAGGAACCTTGTATCCATGTTTTGAGACGCCGATCAGCAAGGGCTTTTCTTTTGGGGAAACAAGATGTAGTTGTAAACTAGTTTTGGTGATAGTTTTCATGATGATTGTGGAGAGTATTTTATAGCCCTTTTGTGAGTGCCTTCTAAGATTTAGGGTTTTGTTTACCATTTTGCTCTTTAGGTTTTTGAGCTTTGTATTAAGGGTTTTGGGTAATGTGCATTTAGTATGTTTAGGTTTATTTTTTCCATATTGTACTCTAGTTTGTTTACTCATTTATTGAAAAGGTTATAACTCTTTTGCCTATTATTTTTATCCTCTTCAGAGGAGCTTTCAACGTAAGTATTTGTGTTCGATCTCCTCTACCTTTTCTTGCTCATTGTTTATATAGGTCGATTCCTAATAGATTCTCTTCCACTATATACAGATGAGAGTACCTCTCATGAAAAGAGAGATGAAATGTTGGGAAAGATCAAAATTAATATGTTTGATTATAGTGAAAAAGGTCATCCAAGAAGCATTTTAAGGCATCATGTCAGTCAAGATTATTGTTAGATATTGATCTAAATTCTAATTGGTGTTAAAATAGGATTGGAATATAATTCTACTGGTTCGAGATTACTTAGTCACTAAATTTACTTAATTAGTATTTATATTATATGATAAGTCTTAAGAAATTAGAATCCTTATTGACCAAGTTTATAAATAAAAAGTAATTATATATATATATATTGGATGCAGTCTAAAGGGGTTGAACCACATTAAATTTGTGTTGTCATTTTTGTTTCATTTTAATCATTTATTCTTAAGTGCTTGTTACAGGTTATTATGTTATTTTTAGCAATTACCATGGTTAAGGAATTCTTGGTCTTGGGTTTCTTCAAAATGGAAAAAAATGAATTCCTGGACAAATGAATTCAACTTAATCTTTCTTTGATGTGCTTTACTTCTAGTGGTTAAACCATTCGGAAGATTGATATCTTGATTCCTTTTGGAATTGGTGGCTGTATCAATCACCATAAACATGACAAAATCGTTTAACTTAGGTCATCTTCGACAATGTTCAATCAATTTAAATAAATAGATACAATTAAAATAGTAATTCCACAATCTTTTTCTTAACAACAAACCCAATGACTTGCAAGTCTAGTTAAGGACCCAATTTATCACAATAAAATCGAATTATGCTCCATAAAGTTGACTTTGTACCAAACTTGTTAAGACATCTTAATCAAACAGAGTTCACAACCATAAATAATATTTTATTCCTATTTTTTATTTTTCTTTTTTCAAGTCAAGCATCTTATTGACTTGTCTAGAGTGTCATTAAATCTTTTAGCACGAAGAGAGATGACAATATTAATACCTCACTTTAGCTGCTCAATCAATCACAACTCTAGTTGGTTACTAGCTATACTCATAATTATTATGACCAGGAGAGTAAGTGAACCGCTTAGAATATCACTTGATCTTTTAAAACAAAGATAGATGATAACCCGAGCATCGCACCCTGATTACTCAATTAGTCAGAGTTCTAAGACTTTATTATTTTTTTATTTTTCACTTTTTTTTTTCCTTTTTGATTTATATATGTTGATGGTTTTTTTATTCTCCCCTTTTTTCCTTTTGAGATTACTCCTCGTATCTATAAGGCATGGTTCTTTGATAGGATATACTAGGGGATAACTATGTGTCATGCATGAGGACATGTTATCCCTCCTAGATCTGACATAGTTCCTTGAAAAGAAATCCTTATAGGTGTACAAATAAGGAGAAGTGAGCTATGGACGTTAGGTAGACAGGGGGATGGCGAACCATGGACACGAAAGATGGCTAGCTATAGATGTTAGACGGACAGGGGGATGGTGAGCTATTAGGGTTCCTGAGTTGGGTCGCCATTCTTGGGTTTCTCTAGTCGGGTCACCATCTAAATCGGGTCATGAGATGTGTGATTGTAACAATTTGTCCCCCCGGCTGGTCAAAGAAGGGTTATAAAGTGACCCTTTTAAGACACTTACATGTGTTGAAAGCGTGATGGTGGGTCTAGACGGCAGTTTTAACTTACGGGATACGTTTCTGTCCATCTAACAGTTTAAAGGAGGGGAATCTTCACGAAGAAGATTGATTGTCCCCCAAATTTTTATTCCTTTCAAATTTTCTAAAACTCTATTTTTTCACTTAACTTCAATTTGGTTAACTCTTTTGTTGGTTCAGTTTTAAGATCATTATCGATCAAGAGGTAAATCATCTTTTTTATGCACTGTACTGTATAATTAATTTATCTATGCATAAGTAAATTATTCTGTGGTGGTTGTGGCCAGTATGGGCGTGGTGTAACAGCCATTACCTAGTCCGATCGCCAGACCAGATCTATGGAATGGTACAATCATAACCGGAACCGAACGCCTCCAATTCACAATGATTATTTCAAATAAACAAGGAGTACTTCATAAATATAAAATTAATACTCAAATTAAATAGAAATCATACAATCAAATTCAATTCAATTCATAAACACCAAATACAATATTTCCAATGCCTTATATGAGCTTACATATGCTCTAGTATCACCCAAAATTCAATTAGGTCTAATTTGCAACATTTCCAAAATTACAAATCAATTATATCATAAATAAATCCTTCAAATAATCATTCATGTCATAAACACTCAAGTATTATGATATATAATTAATTCGAGTCTTATTCGAGCTTACGAAAGCTCTTAAGTTGACCCAAGCACAAATAAGGATTAAATTGAAACATTTTCAAAAGTTAAAGACAAGTGTGAAAACCAGAGGTCACATGGCCATGTGCCCAAGCCATGTAACTCTTGTGACTGTGTGGCAAAAAAATGGCCATGCCCTCTAATAGTCACACGACCGTGTGGTCAAACCATGTAACAAACGGGGATCGTGTGGACCAAAATATTAACATTTTACAAGCTACACACGATTGTGCCTCTAACTCATGTATCTCACACAACTGTGTGGCTGCTCGTGTGGTACCAAATAGATCATAAAGTATTTACTTCAAAATAAATTTTAAAAGTAACTTTAAAACAAATTTTGGCAATTCAAAACATTTTAAAATCAAGCCAAAACATACATATATCAATCCCTAATTCACTAACCAATATACTTCAATGGCACCATCACATATCGAGGATTTCAAAAAATTACAATTCATTCAACTCAATTAATACCATTTATGCCATTCATTTCACATTAGTCAACCTTCTCATATATGCAGAACATTAATTTATCATCCACAACCAACACCAATTATCATGTCATATTGGCACCAAGTACCCCCTCAACAAGAACACTTTAGATCATACAAATCAATTTCCAAATATACCTCATTTAGTGCACAAATGACATCTCCATTTTTATCTTTTTGCATCTTGAAATCATGCACACAATCATTATCTATTTATTTTTATACTAAGCACTTATGCATCAAGTCATTCTCAAGAATAAACTAACCATGAACTTTCATCATTCATACACATATATATATTGAGATACAAGACATGTAAACATAACATGCAAGCCTTCAATACCATTAGCAATCATGTAAAACACTTACACATATCAACCTATGCACATAACATATAACCAATCAAAACACAAACCACATTCAAGAACTAAAGCATCAACACGCAAGATTGACCAAAAACAAATCACCTATATACATGCCACAAAATCGGGCTTTAAATGATTAAAAGTTTACCGAAACAACAACATGATAGTGTGAGCTTCTCAACGATCCACTTGACACGTTTTACAAGTTAGCAATATACAGTAAAAAGGAAAACGTGGGGTAAGCATTACAAATGCTTAGTAAGTTCACAGTTATTAAAACAACAACTTACCTCATTTTATGAATTTATACAAGAAGTTATTCAACTTGACGATTTTTCCTAAACCCGACAACTCTTTTATCAACAAGGTGAGTTCATCCCATAACCAATTCATATAATAATTTGAACATGTAGCATTTCAATTAATTTTAATACTAATCGCATGGAACTAACAACTCAATACCATTCACAACATTCTAATCAACATTTCAATTTACAAATACAACTAAAAGTCTCAATGATACACATGCATTAATGTATACAAGCTTCAATTAATCAATCTAAAGATTATATCGTATCATTTCATTTTGTTGTCAACAATACATCCAATTTCAATATAATGGTAGTCATCATTCCATTTTATTGTTTGAATTCTGCATCTAATTCATAGATTTATCACATTTCCATATTGGCCCTCCGGCTTGTATATCCAATACATATGAGCATTCAATACTATCGATATCAACTTTTTATTACCATTTCACAATTATCAATCCAATTATATCACACAAATAAAATATCACATTTTATACTCTTATTAACCTGACTCGGACTCGAACGGATATACAATCACACCAATTTGACACCTAGTGCCTATCGGATAAATCCGAAAATGGTAAGATGCGCCCAGCACTAGTCAGTATAACCAAAAAAATAGATGTGCTTAGCAATAGTCGGTATAACCGACAAATGGGTGTGCCCAGCACTCCTCGACACGTAGTCGTATAACCCTTAACTCTTCCTATCCTATGGCATGCCAACTATATCCGATTCTACCGAACATTTAATATGATACAATTTCTCAATTTCATTTATAAGTCAATTTCTCAATTTCATATCATAATTTCATCAATCAATCATCAATTCAAATAAGTGACAATATAATTCATCTCGATTCCAAGTTAATTTTATAATTTCACCTAGTCATACTATAATAAATTTTATCTTCTATCTCGGTAGTCAATCAATTTCATACTAGTATGATTCAAATCATTATAGCCAACTATAAATTCATTTTATATCTCATAATTCAATTCAACATATTAAATTTGTTTTATCTGTCAATTTATCCTTCATTTGCAAATCAATCCAGAACTTACCTTTTGTACCAAATTGTGAACCATTCAAATTAAAATCAAACAAATACAAATTTACAATCAAATGTAAAATAATTTAAATACAATCATACTATGCGGACTTACCTGAAAAAACAACAAATAATCAATTCTCTAAGAACTAATCAACAAATGTCTTTTTCCCAGATTAATTTTGATTTGGTCCAATTCCTGATCTATACAATTATTCAATTCAATTTATAAATTTCAACTCTCTTATTTCATCCAATTATAAATATGTATCAACTCAATTTTATTATTCGGTTTCCCCAAAAATTTTATATTTTATTCAATTTAGTCCCTAAAATAGAACTTATCATATCTTCCGAATTTGAACTTCAAATTTTAAACCCACTTCATTTATGTTCTTATACAACCTCCTATTATCAAAATTTACAAAAAATTCATACAAAATTTCAAAATATTCACAAAATTTACTAGACAAACTAATCTTATTTCATTTCTATGTTTCAAAATTTACCATAAGCATCCAAAAAGTTCAATTAACATGAATGAAAATTTTATAAATCTTTAATAATTTTGAAAATAGATATGCGAATTAAATAGACCTAATTGCAATGACATCAAAAACATATAAATTACGAAAAACATACTTAGAAAACATTACTATGCAATGACCCTAAGTTGGCTGAACATGTTCAACAAAGGAGTTTTGAAGTTTCATTTTTGGTGGAAGAAGAAAGTAAAAAGATGTTTGCTTTTCATTATGTTTTATTATATTTATCTAACCATTATTTTTAATTAAAAAAATTTCAATAAAACAATGCAAAATTATAACCAAACCGTCCACCCATATGTACTACGGTCTAATTTCCTTTTAAACCTCATTTAATTTACCATTGAAGCCCTTTAATAATTAACTTTTTTTATTTTTACGATTTAATCCTTTTTACTTAAGTAACTATCAAATCATTAAAATTATCAAACCAAACTTCAATCCATTTATACAAAAATTCCGTAAATATTTAATAAAAATATTTACGAGCTCTTTTTATGAAAATAAGATCCCGATACCTCATTTTTCAAAACAACTGACTTTCAGTACGCACCACTTGTACCTTGACTATCTAACAAATTAATAAAATCCATCTAATCAAAATTCACCATTATACTATATTTAACTCTTAAATATTAATTACTAATATATACGGATTCACTCTTCAAAATTATGATCCTGAAATCACTGTTTCCAACACCACTGAAAAACGGACTGTTACATATGGGGTCAGTTTAGATGTTGAAGGCGGCGTCTTGTAAAGGTATCATGATGTTGAAATCATTGTACCATTTTAATTATGTTTAATTAATTTTTCAAGTATTTATTAAAAGGTCCTTCAACATTATTTATTTTGCTCTTTAATAAAGTGATAATTTATAATTAATTGATAACGCACAGAACTTATGCACTGTTAATGCATCAAATATTTAATCTAACAAAAATTAACTTATCAAAAAAAAACTTTTACTGCCAAAATTTTATTAAGTTTGCCACCCAATCTTGCATTGACACCAAATAAAAAATCCCCCGTACAATTTCATAAAATTGGATTGAGTTCTAACATCTTCCCAATATAAATTACCCTTGTGTCCTAGTAGGAATTGTGTCCTAAAGTTATTAGAATTAATGAAAAAAAATCAGGCCGTATATGCGCACTACCAAAGTCCCTATGATTTTATGTTAGCACATAATTGCTAGAAAAAATTGTTTGGATACTTTTAAGCTCATATAATTTTCAGAAATTCGAGTCTTTTCTCTTAAGGAAAAATATTTTAAGTGTTAATATTCAAAAATCTAAAAATTTCAATTTATTTGATATAATAAATAAATCTCTACATAATCGGATTTTAAGTAGTAGATAGATTAATTGAAGTTGAGGAAGAAGCAGCGGGCGCTCTTGACTAAAATGTTTTCCAGCCATTGAAAATGTCAGAAAAATTGCAATATTTTTGGCCCTATCTGGAAATACTGTGAGCTGCTTAGTTGACGTTGAAAGAAATTAAGAGCTTGTTTGGTTGGGTGTATTGGCATAGCCATTACACCCCTAATCGTGGGCCCCACTCAATACATTGTTTGGTTGGGTGTATTAGCCTAATACGGGTCTATTACATTACTATCTAATCCCCAAATTCCACCGATTTCCAATCCCTCCGTTGTGCTCAGTTTAGGTCCGGATTGTGTTTTGGTCCCTATTTTACCCCCCTGATTCACGCTTCTGTCTTACCCCTATTTCTTCCTTCTACCTTTCTTCTCCACTCTCCTCACCTTTTTGTCTTACCTTTCTATCTCCACCGATTCACGCTTCTACCTTTCTATCTTACCTCTCTTTGGCGTCACAACTGGACTTCGAACACCGATCAGAAAGCAGCCCCCTTCTCACGTTTTCCGTTCCTCTCCATCGGTGAAACTGTGTTCTGTCCATTGGAACCGGTAAGGAAGATACAACCTTATTTTTTATTTAAAAATATGTTTTCCCAATGATTATTGGATTAAATTTTATCCTTTTAATAGTTTTGTTTCTTGGTTTGGAGATTTAGAAATTGGATTAAAGGAAACAATGGAACACGGGTTTTTCACTGATAATAGTGCTGCCACTTTTTCTTTAACTGATGAGGATCATACCATAGCTAACGCTGTTAGATTCACTTTGAATCAAGAGTCAGTTCACTCACATCTGTTTTTGGCTTTGATTTATGCTGGGTTTTCTTTGTTTTAAGTGATTGTATTGAAAGTGGAAGCTATCCTTTTTATGTTGTGCATCCCAAGGGTTACATTCTGTGGCTACAGTATTCCTCATCCTTCAGAGGCTCGAGTTAATATTAGAGTTCAAACCACTGGTAAACTCAATATAACACTCTTTTTCAAGTTAGAAGGAAATGAAATTAGATCCTTAAATATTGTGTTTTCAATGCTAAGGGCAGGCTTTTGTTGCTAAATAATTGTGGTAACACTGTTTGATTCAATTAGAAGTCAAATGTCGTTTCCATATGTGAACAATTTCTGGTTTTTAAGTAGCGACTTTGTTTCATGTTGGCCTGGACATTTTCCAGATTAGTAATTATAAGTTTGAATTTGGCTACTAAATCACGCCAGTTAATGATTTCAGTGGGCTGGTGTTTCAGGCTTTCAGTTGAATTGACTTTGGTTTCGAATATTTTTAGTGATGGAAATAAGCACGATTTATTTGAATTATGATTGAATTGGAGAAGCTGCTTTTTGTACATTTTGAGAAATATCAGGCCCTTGGATACACAAAGGGTGTTAACTTGCGCCCATCTCAATTACCCCATTCCTGCCCATTGAATTGGAGAAAGTTCTTTTTTTTTAATGATTCTGTGTTGTTTTCTTCTTTATGAAGAGCTCATTTCAGTAAAGTTAACCTTTCTATTATGCAAGAGGTGCAGTATTTGATGCATCACAATATGCATTTTTTGGAAACGATGTTCTCGAGGAAGTTGAATTGGGGGGGCTAGATGATGAGGATGAGGATTTACCTGCAGCTGGACTTGATGAAGAGGAGTTTTTGTTTGATCAAGAGGAGGTTAATATTCTTGTTTCTTTCAGTTTTTTTTCCTGTTTCGATTGTTCTTGCAAGTTTCTGCAGCATAGCACAACCAGTGACTATTTGATCGGAAAATAAATGTTTCCTTTCCAGGCGTCATGCTAAAAAATAGCCTTTTGGATTATTGTTGGATTTTTTCTCCATGTTCTTTAACAGATAGATTCCACTGCATTCAATTAGTGGTTGGCATGCGAGTTTTATTTGTAGAATAAAGCTCTGTGGGAGTTCATATTATATATTGTTCTATTTGCTGTGCAAAACATTGTGAACCTTGTTCTCTGTATTTATAAGTTGACAATGTAGCCATCTTGGTTGGCTGCTTTCCGAAGTCAATTTATTTGATTCGTTCTCTTTGCTCTTCACAATGAGAGGTAGCTCTTTTGTACTTTTTCAATAAGATCATATTATACATGCTCTTTTGCAGTGGTCTAGTGGTTTAGTATCTTGTTAATAAAACCATATTGTATATTTGAATAGTTTGGAGATTGTGTTAACTGTATTTGGTGCATCTTGAAGTAATGTTTGTTGTGTCTTATATGCTTCCTGAATCAAATATGGAGAGAATGTAGTATATGGAGTTTATATTTTCAAGTATTTTTCACACAATTGATTTATCTGTTCCCTTCATTGAGGGGAAAACATGGAATGAATTGACTTACACCTCACTTCTTCCTCAAACACCTTTGGTACCACTTATTTTCATAAAATGATAAGAATCTTTTCAGATTACAACTTCCAGAGGTCTATGTCACCTTCTTGACAATCAGGTTTTTAGGAATCTTTTTACCCATCATGCAGAAGTTTTAGACAAAATCTTGTTCGTGGTTGCTGCTAGATGCATGATACTGCCTCATTTCCTCTGTGGTGGTTCTTCGCTCTCCCCCTTCTTAGTATTTTTGGTGTTGAGTCTTGGAGGCAGTTGTATTCAGTAATGGCTGGCTTGCTTTAATGCATTGCTTCTGTATATCTTTGTAGAAAACGAATCTGTATCTATTTTTAACACAAATTTGATTAGTTCATGCCAATGGATTTGTAAAGTTAAATTAGTTATTGGCGTTAGAAATTTACTCTTATGCCTGGAAGGAGATCTGGCTTATAGATCAACTACTAGAGTTAATTATGGAAATTTGTTTGATTTGGTTTCTTATAAAATTGTTACCCTGTTCTATTTATGTTGGAGTAGCTGAAATCTGATGTTGCATTTGTCATTAACAAATAGCAATCCAAAAAGAGAGGAAAGTGATATCATCCCCTCCACTTTTTCCTTGGAATTGCGTACTTCAAACTTTTTAAATTGTATAAATTCATATAAGAAAATTTGTTATGATGTTGTAAAACTATATAACATATGGATTATGATGTAGAATTTTATTTTCATCTAACCTTTTCTTAATATAAGTTAATTATGTTTATGCAGAATATAATTCTCAAGTTATTTTTTGATTTTAGTAAATTCATATAAGAACATTTTATTATTAAATTATATTTAATATTAATTATTTTAAATTGTATAAATTCATATAAGAAAATTTATTATCACGAATTTTATGAAATTATATATTATTATTAAATTATATTTAATAATAATTATTTTAAATTATACAAATTCATATAAGAAAATTTATTAGTTATAATTATTTTAAATTTTATTAAATCATATATTTTAATTAAAATATTTTTAATATTAATTACTTCAAATTATATTTTATAGTATCATATATTATGATTTTAGTAAATTCATATAAGAATGTTGATTATTAAGAATTTTATTAAATTATATATTTTAATTAAAATATTTTTAATATTAATTAATTCAAATTATATTTTATAGTATCATATATTATGATTTTAGTAAATTCATATAAGAATTTTGATTATTAAGAATTTTATTAAATTATATATTTTAATTAAAATATATTTAATAATAATTATGTTAAATTATCTTTTATAGTATCGTATATTATGATTTGAGTAAATTCATATAAGAATATTAATTTTTAAGAATTTTACTAAATTATATATTTTAATTATAATATATTTAATAATAATTATGTTAAATTATATTTTATAGTATCATATATTATGATTTGAGTAAATTCATTAAGATATTGATTATTAAGAATTTTATTAAATTATATATTTTAATTATAATATATTTAATAATTATTATATTTAAATATAATTAAATGCTCTATTATTGATATTAATAATCTTATTAAAATTTAAATAACAATAACAATAATCATTTACCCAAACAAATTTATGCTAAGGGTATTCTAGTCATTTTAGTTTTTTCCATTATGCTATTACACCTCTATTCCATTCAACCAAACATAAGATTACTATTATGCCTCTATTCCATTACATTCAACCAAACAGTTGATTTGCTATTACACCTCTATTCCATTACACCTCTAATCCAATACACCTCTAATCCAATACAGCGAACCAAACGTGCTCTAAATGTTTATTGGCAGGCTCTCTAACTACTTGATAAACAATGTTTTTTTTTTTTAGCTTCGCAACTAATTTAATTTCCCAAATCAACCCAACAAACAAAAACAAGTTTGAAGTACCATACTCCATTTCTTTATTTTTCTCCATCCTTGCGGATACCATAATTCACAAACCTTTTAAAGTAGCATAACAATAATATACATTTAATTTGAGTAAATAAGTTTGAAACCTCTAATCTATAGCTCTCCTTTATGAATTTCTTACTCCATTTCTTTTATATAAACAAAGCGATACATGAAAATATGTAAACATAAAAAGAATGAAATTTGGGGAAAGTGTATTTTCAAGAAAAGAGGCATTAGATGAGTAAATCAAGATGATCCACGTGTCAATGACCCAATGCCCCTGGAAATCTCATGCATTCCTGGATTGAAACCCAAGCATCCAAGGAGGCCTTGCTTGTAAGGTAAAAAGGTCTTCCTCTTCATCTCCTCCGACACGGCCCGGTTCGCCGTGTAATGCAATTCGTGAGCCGAAACCCGTCCTCTCCGCCTCGAACTCGACACCGAACCCATGCTATCAGTGGAGCGGAAGCTGGCGTTTTTAACCTCCTCCTCCGCCTCTTTCCTTGTCAAAAGAGCATATTTCCTAAGGGGATCTTTACTCGTTGCCCTCCCTTCTGATGCACTCCGGAACAGTAATAGGTCTTTCAACTTCCATTTTTTGTTGACTTTTGAGAACGAAATGGATGACAGGAGGGAAGAAACATAAGAAGATTTTGGATTGTTTGCCGTGGAAGATTCATTGTTTTTCTGGGAATTTGATGATGTCTCTTCTTGCTCGAACATGATGTCAGATACCCTTAACGGAGACAATGATCTGCTTTTCTTATGAACATAGTTGCAGGCTGAAGACGTTGAAGATGAAGAAGATGCAGCAGCAGAGGTTCTTTCTCTCCCGCGTTGTTGTGATCCAAACTGTATGTCGTTTTGACCATGTTGTCGCTTTGATTTAGGAGAAGAAACGGCACTTGAGAAAGGTTCATCATAACAAGGCGGGGGTTTCAAAGGTCGAATCTTTCCGCCATCGAAGAGCTCATCGGCTGCAGACAAAGAAGGTATTTCTAAATGCCCACTGAAGTTGAACTCGAAATCCTCATCACAACCATGGCCGCCATCATCATCATCATGGTTGCTCTTACGCTTTTCCTCCCATTGAAAAGGATACAAAGAAGAAACATGAGTGGGACTGGATGGAGCACTGAAGAGGAAATTGCCGAAGCGTTGAGGACTTGAAGGAGCAGTCATGTATGGAGATGAACAGGCGCTATCGAAGTTGAAATCCACTGCGGGGACTGGCGCTACCATTTCCATCTCGGGTTCTCAAAATTCAACCACCATAAACATAAAAATCAGAGGATTTTACAGAGAGGAAAATGAAAAAGGGAAGGAGAGACGAAGGAGAGTAAATTGACCAAGTCTACTGAAGCCGCCTTTACAATCAACACTTCCAATTAATGAATTCGTTGATTTCAAGCATGGATTTAAATTGCAGCTTATGGACATAAAATATTTTTATTTTTTATTAATTAAATTTAAAAAAATTAACAAATATTCTAATTGATTTAAATTTTCTTTTTCTTTTTTTTTATTGATTACTAATATAAAATGAACACTCTTTGATTTTTAAAATTGATATATTGTAGTTGCTTTTTGGGCTTTCATCTCATTGTGAAAGAAAAATATTAGATATCACTCACATGTATAATATGACTATTTTTCTTTTTGCCCAAGTAATCTGACTAGTTTTTTACTTATGAATTTTCAGCATCATAATGGGATAATTGTTAGTAGATGTGAAGAAAGTTTTTATAAGGTAGAATAAAAATGTTGAATTTTATTATTATATATACTTTTTTATTGATTTATTAAAATATCATCATAATAATAAAATTTACTTTATAAAATATGATAGCTTTTTAATACTTTTTTAATTAAATTAGGATCCAATTAATTCATAATATTAATTTAATAAAATATTTAAATATTAAACTAAAATTTTTAATAAAATATGTAATCAAAGGAGCCGTGCCCAAATTGAAATATCAAATATTGTGCTGTCATCTTGATTCTTTTCTTTTTTTCTTTTAAATCTATCAAAATGACTGCAGAATATATTTTATTTAAATCTTTGTTTTTGGGTTAATTGAAAAGGACAAATTATGATGATTAATCTGATAGCGACCTTTAAAATGCAGCTTGCCTAGCCAAGCCCAGAAGTCCTTAAGTGATCAATTTTAAATATTTATTTGATATAATAGGATGATTTTTTTTTATATATAAAAGTGAAAAAGTAGAAAAAAAAATTTAAGCTAATAAACTCAAATTTCATTTAAATAGGGTTTAAAACTACTTAATAATAAAGTTTGAGAAATTAAAAAAAAAATTGGTTTCTGATCTGCTTTCTAGCATGTTTCTGATATGTTATTTCTAGCATGTTATTAGGTTTTAATGTTTTGGTGGGTTGTGGCTTTGTGTCAGCGTTTGTTATGTTTTATATTCGCTTTGAATTTTCTTTGTTGTTGTGGTTTTTGTTTACTTGGGTTTAGCATCTACTCTGTTGTGTTTCAAGTTCTGTTTTCTTGGTATTGAGATTTCATGATGGAAAGGGATCTGGCGGGGCTGTCTCTAGATGATGATGAGGACGAGATTCTGGAGGTCTAAAGAAAAGTTGATTCTGCAGTTACAGAAAATGAGTCTTGCATAGTTGGTTATTTTCTGACGACAAGTGTTACACTTCCAAGCGATGAGAAGCATGATGGCAAATTTATGGCATTTTGTTAATGGAGTCCATATCTCAGATCTAGGAGAGAAAAGGTTCTTATTTCATGTCTTTCACAAGATGGATATGGATCGAGTAATTAGTGGGGCCCATTGGACTTTCAATAATCATTTGCTGATGATTTATCGTATTGAGGAGGGGGACAATTCGATGAAGGTGCATTTAATTCTAGCAAAATTTTGGGTTCAAATACATGATGTTCCACCGGGTTTCTTCTCTGAGCCATTAGCTAGACAGTTAGGAGATTTTATTGGGAAATTTTTGGAGTATGATAGTGTTTGTTTAGAGAAGGGGATGCAAAATTGCTTGCTAATGAGGGTTTGCTTGGATGTTAAACGTCCTTTAAAGAGGAAGAAGAGGGTCATGTTTTCCTTAGGGATCTGTGGTTATGTTAATTTTAAATATGAGCGTTTGACATTGTTTTGCTTCTTTTGTGGAAAGTTAAGGCATAGCGACTAGTTTTGTCAAGGAAGAATGGCTCTAGGAGTTGAGGTAGTAGAGATGGGTTGGGATTTGACATTAAAAGCTTAGTTTAGGCGAGCTATGGCCATGAATAGTGTGTGGCTAAGGGAAGGGGGCGAAGGGGTGAAAAGGGGCGATAATTATGGTAGGTGGAATTTAGGTGGGCTAAATTCGGGGGGTGAAACAAACGCGAGATAGTGGGATTCAAATCGATCCAATGCTGGGGTTGAATCTTGAAGGGGATCTATCTTTATTGCCTTAACGGATAAGGGATTCTTCTAAAGCGTAGGGTAAAATGGATATGGATAATGATTCGAAAGAACATATTTTAGAAGGATGTAATGGAAAGAAAAGGTCGAGAAGGGATATATGTGAACGCGAAAATGGGGTAGAGTTGGGATCTCTGGTGACTGTTGATAGAAGGAGGTTGGATCAAAATATCTTTTTATCGGTGGCTGCCAAAAGGCATACCGACCCATTGCAATGTAAATAATAAGTTGGAATGTCCGAGGTTTCGGAGCCCTAGGAGCATTAGAAGACTTCAGCATATATTGAAGTTGTTTAAGCCCCTAAGTGCTCTTCTTTATGGAGACTAAAATAAATAAGATGAAAATGGAAAAAGTTTGAAGAATGTGTAATTTTCTAAATGGTATCGATGTTTCGACTAAGGAAACTATATGAAGTCTTTGTTTAGCATGGAGGGACGATATTTTGGTCACTCTAAAAAGCTTTTCTAGCAATCATATTAATGTTCATGTGAAGAATAGGGATGAACTAAAGCGGTGGAGGTTTACTGGTTTTTATGGTTCACCTTATACCAGAATAAAAATGACTCATGGAATTTATTGCGAAGATTTAGGCATACACATGGGCTTCCTTGGTTGGTTTGTAGAGATTTAAATGAGATCATGTATGCTTTTGAAGAAGTGGAGGGAGTCTTAAGGGATGAAAGGAGGATAGAAGCCTTTAGAGGGGTGCTAGAGGAGTATCGATTGATGGATGTTGGTTACTCTAGGGTTTGGTTCATATAGGAAAGGAGGAATTTACCAAATACTAATATTAGAGAGAGATTGGATAAGGGAGTGGCTAATGTTGAGTGGATGAGTATGTTTCCTATTACAATGATTCAACACATCCCTTATTCTTTTTTCGGATCATTATCCCCTTCTTATTCGTACTGAATTGGGTACTAATGAATTGACAAGTAGGAGGTTCCGTTTCGAGACTTGGTAGGTTGTGGAAGGATCTTTTGAGGACATGGTGAAAAATATTTGGGAGACAACTCATGGCGATTTACTGTTTAGATTGGAGGCTTTAAAAAAAAGTTTAAGGAAATGAGCAGGTTCGATTATTTCAAACAGAAAGGGTTTCAAGAATGAGTTAACGAGGAAGTTGGAAGAATTAATGGCAAGGGAGGTTGGTGATGAAAGCCTTGCGAAAATCATTGATACAAAGGTTCATTTAAATCTTGAGATCAAAAAAGATAAGAGGTATTTGGAGAAAAGAGACCGAGCTAATTGGTTGAAGGCAGGGGATAAAAATACGGTATTTTTCTACAATCATGCATCACATAGGCATCGTAAGAATTCCATTCAGAGTTTGTAAGAAGATGGGAGTGAAACTAGTAAAGAAGGTGAAATGGAAGAAATAGCTCAAGATTACTTTCAAAAACCTTTTACTTTAAGTAAAGTTGGAGACTCGAGTCATATTCTTTCGGGTATAGGCAATTGCATTTTTGATAAAAAGAATTTAAAGCTCACGTCAAACTAAACGTAGGAGGAAGTTATTGCAGCTTTGAAAGAATTTGGCCCAATAAAATCTTCCAGAGAGGATAGGTTTCCAACTTTGTTTTACCAAAGGTGTTGGCACATTGTTGTGAAGGACGTTACTGATCTCTGTATGAAAGTATTGAATGAAAGTATGGACTTTGACTTTTTGAATATTACCAATATTGTGTTGATTCCAAAAATTTCTCATCCTACAAATTTGGCGAGTTTTAGGCCAATTAGTTTGTGTAATATTCTATACAAATTGATAGTCGTTTTAAAGATGTATTAGATGTCTACATTAACAAAGCCCAAAGCATTTGAGATTGATTCATGATAATGTGTTAGTAGCATATGAGATTATGTATACATTTCATCAGAAACGAGTGGGGGAAAAGAGGCTTATGATAGAGTTGAGTGGCGGTTTATTTAGGAGATGTTGACACGAATGGGATTTGATATTCGGTGGATTGAGACTATAATGAAATGTATCTCTCCTATCTCATATCCGTTGATTGTGAACAAAAAGATAGGGAAGCGATTTAGCCTTAGTAGAGGACTTCATCAAGGTGATCGTTTGAGTCCTTTTTTGTTCTTGATTTGTAGTGAGGATTTATACTTTCTTATGCAATTAACCATGGAGATGGTTTGTTAAAAGGGGCAAAAGCGAGTAGGAGTGGCCCTCAAATTTTTGCACTTGCTTTTTAGTGATAATTATATTCTTTTTGGAGAAACTAATGTGAAGGGAGCAAAAATATTAAAAGGAGTTTTGAGATAGTATGAGAGATGTTCTAGGCAATATATTAATTTTGAAAAAACCATTATCTTTTTTAGTATCAATAATTTCGAAGGGGATAGGCAACTCATATCTGGAATCTTAAGGGTGGCACTTAAATGATTCGGAAAGGTATCTCGGTTTGCCTAATATCCTAAAAGACCGATTCAAGCAAAAAAATAAAAGTTGGAGTGTTAGGTTTTTCTCTCTAGGGCAAAAGGAGGTTTTTATGAAGTCAATTTTACAAGCTATTCCCTTTTTTTCAATAGCGTGGTTTTTACTTCCAAAGTCTCTTTGTGGGGAGTTGAAAAGTATTATGGTAATTTTTTTGTGGCAAAAAGGTTTTGGCAAGAAAGGTATTCATTGGTGCACTTAGGATCAGTTGAGTAAGCTAAACAATAATGGGGGATTGGGTTTTCGTAGCTTGGCCAAATTTAACATCACTTTGTTAGCTAAGCAAGGTTGGCGCATTGTTAATTATCCTCGTTTTTTGTTAGCTTGTGTTTTAAAGGCTAAGTATTTTCCAAATTTTGATTTCTTAAAAGCTAGGCTAGGGAATTTACCTTTATATACCTGGCAGAGTGTGTAGGCAGGTAGAAGCATTTTAGAGAGTGGTTTTAATTGGAGAGTGGGCTCTAGAGAGTGCATATCGGTTAAGAATGATACCTGGCTACCAGGATCTATGAGTTACAGAATTGATACACAAATTAATACGAGTGGGTTGAATTTGGTTCCTGACTTTATCGATGCATATAATAGAGAATGGAAAGTTAATCATATTAAGAGTACCTTTCTTTAGGATATCACGTCAAGAATTCTGCAAATTCCTTTAGCTAAGGAAGCACACGTCGATATGCGAGTTTGGAGAGAGGACTATTCTAGGGAATTTTCTGTTAGGAGTTCCTATAAACTATTACATTTAGGTTATTATCCTCTAATTTAAATTACATTCATATTGATTCTAGTGAATTTTACAAAAGTCTTTGGAAGCTACAGATCCCCTCAAAAATTAAAATTAATATGTGGAAAGCTTCTTGGAATTTCCTTCCTACGCTCACTAATCTATCTTTATTACCTCAACGGATGAGGGATTCTTCTAAAGCGTAGGGTAAGATGGATATGGATAATGATTCGAAAGAACATATCTTAGAAGGACGTAATGGAAAGAAAAGGTCGAGAAGGGATATAGGTGAACGCGAAAATGGGGTGGAGTTGGGATCTCTGGTGACTGTTGATGGTAGGCGGTTGGATCAAAATATCTTTTTATCGGCGGCTGCCAAGGGGCATACCGACTGGTCGCAATGAAAATAATAAGTTAGAATGTTCGAGGTTTAGGAGCCCTAGGGGCATTAGAAGACTTCGGCATATATTGAAGTTGTTTAATCCCCCAAGTACACTTATTTTTGAAGACTAAAATAAATAAGATGAAAATGGAAAAAGTTCGACGAATGTGTAATTTTCTAAATGGTATCGATGTTTCGACTAAGGGAACTATAGGAGCTCTTTGTTTAGCATGGAGGGACAATATTTTGGTCACTCTGAAAAGCTTTCCTAACAATCATATTAATGTTCATGTGAAAAATAGCGATGAAATGAAGCGGGGGAGGTTTACTGGTTTTTATGATTCACCTTATGCCCAGAATAAAGATGACTCATAGAATTTATTGCGAAGAGTTAGGCATACACATGGGCTTCCTTGGTTGGTTTGTAGAGATTTTAATAAGATCATGTATGCTTTTGAAGAAGTGGGGGGAGTTTTAAGGGATGAAAGAAGGATGGAAGCCTTTAGAGGGGTGCTAGAGGAGTATCAATTGATGGATGTTGGTTACTCTAGGGTTTGGTTCACATAGGAAATGGGGAATTTACTAGATACTAATGTTAGAGAGAGATTGGATAGGGGAGTGGCTAATGTTGAGTGGATGAGTATGTTTCCTATTACAATGATTCAACACATCCCTTATTCTTTTTCGGATCATTATCCCCTTCTTATTCGTATTGAATTGGGTACTAATAAATTGGCAAGTAGGAGGTTCCGTTTCGAGGCTTGGTAGGTTGTGGAAGGATCTTTTAAGGACGTGGTGAAAACTATTTGGGAGACAACTCATGGCGAGTTACTGTTTAAATTGGAGGCTTTAAAAAAGAGTTTGACAAAATGGCAGGTTCAATTATTTCAAAAAGAAAAGGTCTCAAGACGAAGTTAACGAGGAAGTTGGAAGAAATTAATCGCAAGGGAGGTTGGTGATGAAAGCCTTGTGAAAATCATTGATACAAAGGTTCATTTAAATCTTGAGATAAAAAAAAAAGATGGGAGGTATTGGGAGCAAAGAGCCCGACTAATTGGTTGAAGACGGAGGATTAAAAATATGGTATTTTTTCACAATCATGCATCACATAGGCATTATAAGAATTCCATTCAGAGTTTGTAAGAGGATGGGATTGAAACTAGTAAAGAAGGTGAAATGGAAGAAATAGCTCGATGTTATTTTTAAAAACCTTTTACTTTAAGTAGAGTTGGAGACTCGAGTCATATTCTTTCGGGTATAGGGAATTGCATTTTTAATAATAAGAATTTAAAGCTCACGTCAAACTATACGGAGGAGGAAGTTATTGCAACTTTGAAGGAATTTGGTCCAATAAAGTCTTCTGGAGAGGATAGGTTTCCAACTTTGTTTTACCAAAGTTGTTGGCACATTGCTGGGAAGGACATTACTGATTTCTGTATGAAAGTCATGAATGAAGGTATAGATTTTGACTTTTTGAATATTACCAATATTGTGTTGATTCTAAAAATTCCTCATCCTACAAATTTGGCGAGTTTTAGGCCAATTAGTTTGTGTAATATTCTATACAAATTGATAGTCGTTTTAAAGATGTATTAGATGTCTGCATTGACAAAGCATAAAGTGTTTTTGTACCTGGGAGATTGATTTATGATAATGTGTTAGTAGCATATGAGATCATGCATACATTTCATTAGAAACGAATGGGGGAAAATAGGCTTATGATAGAGTTGAGTGGCGATTTATTCATGTGATGTTGACACGAATGGGATTTTATATTCGGTGGATTGAGACTATAATGAAATGTATCTCTCCTATCTCATATTCGTTGATTGTGAACGAAAAGATACGGAAGTGGTTTAGCCCTAGTAAAAGACTTCATCAAGGTGATCGTTTGAGTCCTTTTTTGTTCTTGATTTGTAGTGAGGATTTATCATTTCTTATGCAATTAGCCATGGAGATGGTTTGTTAAAAAGGGCAAAAGCGAGTATGAGTGGCCCTCAAATTTTTGCACTTGCTTTTTATTGATAATTGTATTCTTTTTGGAGAAGCTAATGTGAAGGGAGCAAAAATGTTAAAAGGAGTTTTTAGAGAGTATGAGAGATGTTCTAGGCAATGTATTAATTTTGAAAAAACCATTATCTTTTTTAGCATTAATACTTCCGAAGGGGATAGGCAACTTGTATCTGGAATCTTAGGGGTATCACTTAAATGACTCGGAAAGGTATCTTGGTTTGCCTAATATCCTAAAAGACCGATTCAAGCAAAAAAATAAAAGTTGGAGTGTTAGGTTTTTCTCTCTAGGGCGAAAGGAGGTTTTTATGAAGTCAATTTTACAAGCTACTCCCTTTTATTCGATAGCGTGGTTTTTACTTCCAAAGTCTCTTTGAGGGGAGTTGAAAAGTATTATGGCAATTTTTTTGTGGCAAAAAGGTTTTGGCAAGAAAGGTATTCACTGGTGCACTTAAGATTAGTTGAGTGAGCTAAACGATAATGGGGGATTGGGTTTCCGTAGCTTGGCCAAATTTAACATCGCTTTCTTAGCTAAGCAAGGTTGGCGCATTGTTAATTATCCTATTTTTTTGTTAGCTTGTGTTTTAAAGGCTAAGTATTTTCCAAATTCTGATTTCTTAAACGCTAGGATAGGGAATTTACCTTCATATACCTGGCAGAGTGTGTAGACAGGTAGAAGCATTTTTGAGAGTGGTTTTTGTTGGAGAGTAGGCTCTAGAGAGTGCATATCGGTTAAGGATGATACCTGGCTACCAGGATCTATGAGTTACAGAATTGATGCACAAATTAATGCGAGTGGGTTGAATTTGGTTTCTGACTTTATCGATACACATAATAGAGAATGCAAAGTTGATCTTTTTAAGAGTACTTTCTTTTAGGATATCACATCAAGAATTCTGCAAATTCCTTTAGCTAAGGAAGCGCACGTCGATATGCGACTTTGGAGAGATGACCATTCTAGGGAATTCTCTATTAGGAGTTCCTATAAACTATTACATTTAGGTTCTTATCCTCTAATTTAAATTACATTCATATTAATTCTAGTGAATTTTACAAAAGGCTTTGGAAGCTACAGATCCCCTCAAAAATTAAAATTAATATGTGGAAAGCTTCTTGGAATTTCCTTCCTACGCTCGCTAATCCATATTTTGAAAGAATAAGAGGAGATGGCCTTTTTCCCAGATGTGGTGAAATAACGGAGACCCTGTTTCATGTTTTCAGATAATATCCTACATCAGTGGAGATTTGGGACAATTTACACTTCAGCTGGGTATTATTAAATACGGAGTTGAATAACGAGGAATGGTTTACCTGGATATTCACAACCAGCTCCAATAATCAATGTCGATTATTCTGTTGTGCATTCTGGGGAATCTGGACCTACAAAAATCAGTTTTTACATGAGGGAAGATAGTCCATAGGGAATTAAATTGTGGATTGGATAGTTTGGTATATTAGTGAGATTGGTGGATTGGAAGAAAAGTTGCTTTCTAGATCTGGTGAAATCAGGGAATGGAGCCCCCCATTAGATTCAGAAGTTAAGATTAATTTTGACAAATTATTTAATCGTGGTCTGTCTAGATCAGGTTTTAGGATTGTTGTAAGGAACTCTATGGGGGAGATTTTACCTTCAAAATTGATTATTCACAGAAAGGTTGCATCCCTGTTGATAGCGGAGGGATATGCATGCCTTCAAGCAGTGCTCTTATGGATTCATCTGTGTAACAGACCGTTTTCTGTAAAATTGGAATAATGGTTTCGAGACCATAAATCCGAGTTCGAAAGAAAAATTATTTTAAAATTATTTCATGGTCTACATTATGATAGAATATCTTATGAAAATTTTGTTTTATTGGTTACATTTCTAGTTAGGTGAAGAGGACCAAATTGCATAAAATGCAAAAGTTGAGTTCTAGTAGCTATAGGTATCAAATAGCTATGGAATTCAAAATTTGAGATCCTTATATGGCAAATAGACCATTTATAGGAGTTAGTAGATAAGTATGATGATTCATCCATGGAAATTTAAGAAAAGAAAATGATTAAATTGGAAAGATGACAAAATTAAGATGATAAATTAATTAAATACTAAAATATCATCATATTTCATCATCTTTCCTAAATAAAAAGATGGAAACCCTAGCCATAGAATTTGGGTTTTGAGCAAACTTATTTGGCTCAATTAGGTATGTTTTCTTGTCTTATTTTTAATAATTTTCATATTTTCGAGATCGTAATAACTTAATCTAGCTATCTTAGGGATTAATTTGTAAAGTTATCAAAGTTATAGGATTTTTTCATGGATGAATATAGTTGAATTATGAAATTTTATGGTAGAAAATGAAATGTTGTCGATAGATAAACAACTTTTGTAAAGGGAATTTTGATAAAATTGTGATTTAGGGACTAAATTGAAAAGATGTAAAATTCAAGGAAAATTTTTAACTTTTTATGAAATACATGGACTATTATTGTTATATGTGAAAATCGATTAAGCTCGGAATAAGGATTAAATTGCATAAATTTTATTTTCTGAGCCTAGGGATGAAATCAGAATTAGATACAAGTATAGGGGAAAAATGGTTATTTTGTCTAGGATATGAATTGGATTGAATTGACTATGATTTGTATTAAATTGATGTTAAATTCATTCATATAGATCCAGATAGACCAAATACGGAGTTAGATCGAGGAAAAGAAAAAGTGTCGGATTAGTAGGTTTTCCATACAGGAACATTGTCGAGGTAAGTTCGTGTAATTAAATTGTGTATTTAAATGTTTTATATTGAATGTTGTTGTTTTTGAAATGTATAAATTCCATGTATAAGTATAAATCACATATCCGACAATAACCGACAAGTATTAAGTCATATTTGGATAAATGAAATTCGATGGATACAGGGTTCCCGAATTAGTTGTGGTCCTGCATATGTTGCGGACACGCCATAGCTTGAAAGAGCATCTCGTTATTAGCTCTTATGAGTATCCCGTTATATTGTTCTTACGAGCTTCCTATTATTAGCTCTTCGGAGCATCCCGATCGGTTGTGAAACTGCATGTGTTGTGGACACATCGTAGCTCTTATGAGTGTCCTGATTAAAAGATATTTTATGAGCTTCCCGTTATTAGCTCACTTGAACTTCCCGATATTAGCTCGTATGAGCTTCCCGTTAATGGCTCTCTAGAACTTCCTATTATATGGCTCGAAAGAGCTTCCTATTTATGACAGATTACAGATTTGTACACTTAGTATGTACTATCCATGTGTCCATCGATATTATAAATGATTCAACGGGAAAAGTTCTAACATGAAATTTTGAAATGAGACGAATCGTTACGAATATATATATTTGAAATACAAGATATGATACATGTATGTTCATGGACACTTGATGTGATAAATACATGTATGTGGAAATTGAATATTGATGAGCTCATACATGTTTCTTGATATTTATGTGAATTACATGACTAACATGCTTGATGAGGATATGTGTTTAGGCATTTGGCCAATTTAGTTTGAGCATTTTTATTTGCTTACCTTAAATATGAATTAAATGGTAAATTAATTTCCAGTTATACGAACTTACTAAGCATTAAATGCTTACTCTTTTTTATTTTCTCTGTTTTATAGTAATTCGGAAGCTCGTTGAGTTGGAAGCTTGGCGGAGATATCTCACACTATCAATCATCTCATTTCGGTATAAATAGTAAATTAAATTTTAGGTTATAATGGCATGTATAGGCTAAAAGTGGTCATGTATGGGATGTATGAGTGGTTGAAATTAGCCATTGGTATGACTTGTAATTGATATGTTTTGATATGTAAAAAGTGGCCTTAATATGTTGGTGTGTGTTTAAAATGGATAAATGGTGGAAATTATATAGGCATGTTGAGGATTAATTTGAGATAGTATAAATTTGGTAAAATATGCCTATATGTATGTATGGTTGTTTTGGTAAGATTGGATGATTGAACATATGAGTTTATATGTCATGTATAAGACTTAGCTTTAGCTTGATTTGAATGTATTATATTGGCTTATGAATGTGTTAAGGAATAAATGTAGATGGAAAACTTGTTAGGTGAGAAAAGTGGCTTTGAAAATGGCCTATTTTTGTCCACACGGGCAGAGACACAGGTGTGTGTCTAAGCCATGTGTCACACACGGCCTAGCACATGGGCGTGTGGTTTGGCCGTATGTCCCCTGCATCTTAAAAATTGAGAAACAGAATACTCAAAATTAGCTACACGGCCTAGCACACGGGCATGTGACTTGGTCGTGTGACCCCTGCACCTAAATAATACAAATTAAATTGCTCACACGGCCTAGCACTCGGGCGTGTGGCTTGGTTGTGTGACCCAAGTCAGATAGTTACACGGGCACGGACACGGGCTGGAACATAGCCGTGTGCCCTACTTCAAATGCACACACAGCCTGGCCACACGGGCGTGTGTCCTCTGTACCTAGGGAAAATTTTGAAATTTTGCGAAAAAATTCTCTATATACCTGATTTAGTCCCGATTTGATTCTAATGCGTATTTTGGGCCTCGAGGGCTCATATAAGGGACAATATGATTGATTTACAAATGATTTCTGATTTGAATAAGAAATGGTATGAAATGTCCATAATTGTTGTGTAAATTTCGGTAATGCTCCGTAACCCTGTTCCGACGACAGATATGGGTTAGGGGTGTTACAATCTGGGTCTCTCGTAGACGATTATAGAAGGAGATGCAAGATCAATAATTAAAAAATGTCAATTTGTTACTGAAGATAAATCGGAGATAGGAGCTATTATTCGAGACATTCAACAACAAAAAAAGTTCTTTTAGTGTTTGCGGTTTAAACATGTCCCTAGATTTGCTAATACCCTTGCTCACAACCTAGCTACCGAATGTTTGAAAAGGGAAATAGAACTTTACCTGGAAGGAGGTGTGCCAGTGGACGTCGATGTAGGAGGGGAAGAATGAGACAAAGAGAAACTGATTAATAAGAGTTGAAGGGAGAGGTTTCGAGGGGTGGAAATGGAAACAAACAGATAGTTTTTTTTGGAAAGCTATTGATTTTGGTAACTGGTATCGACAACATTTAGGGTTATTTGTTTTTTCAGGGGAGTGGGTGCTAGCTATGTGGTTGACTTGGCATATTATTATTATTTTTACTCTAGTGGGTTGTTTTGGCCCGTGTTTTACTTTGGGTTGTTTTCTTGTTTTTGTTCTATCTTTTTTATTTGATTAATAAAGTCTAGTTGGTTTTTATAAAAAAAACTAATTTAATAATTGGATTTAGATTTAATTGTTTGTAATTACATAATAGTGGCATGTTTGGGTAACTATTGCAATTGGTGGGTTCCACTGAATTAGATGTAATTGAAGCACCCTCTAACACCCCCTACTCGTATCCGTTGCCAGAATAGAGTATGAGGCATTACCGAGGAGTACGAAACACTTACAGATAATTTAAATATATTTTTATAACAACTTGTCTCGATTTCATACTATTTCATATTTAAGCTTTACTCACCAAAGTATTTGAAATATCATCTTTATGCGAATAGCACACATGAGGTACATAATTCCATAATTATGAATGAACACATTTATCAAATATGTTTCATATTCATATATCAATGTCTCATATCTCCTTATATCAATAACCGTCATTTTTCTTGTTTTTCAGATAAATATGTGTAACTATTCATAAGCATGCAATTCACTGTTTCTTCTTGTCAATCACAATTTCAAATGACAAATTCATGTGAATGAGCTTAACCTCATTAGCTGTTTAAATTTTGTCACTTTGATTCACATACTCATAATTTACTAACATAACCTGTCAAACACAATCTCTGAATGATGAAATTACATAGTTGAGCTCAATTTCAATGTTCACTAAAATTTGTCATATAAATTCAAATAATAATTACCAAAAATTTGCCAAATTGGAGAAAGTCTTACGTTTATTGGTCTACACCGGTATGCACTGAATTTCGCTGATAATCACTGATGCCGTAATATAACTATGGTTTTTTCACTAAAATGTCATAGCTCAGTTATGGTCTTACATCTTCACTATCATTATGCCATGGTGAAACTATGGACTTATCCGTCAATTCATTACTTTTTACTAAAATGTCGTAGCCCAGCTATAGTCTTACACAGAACTCACTTGTCACTTGTAGCCGAAGCTACCACTACTCACTGATATGGTAGCCGGAGCTACCACTTCTCACTGATCAAGTAGCCAGAGGTACCACTTCTCACTGATCAAATTACTTATTATCAAATTAGGAAACATCTTACGAAATTGAGTACGTCGTTGCTCAATGCCACGATTCACAACTCAGTATGGTTTTCCTCATTGAAATACCATACCTACATTTCACAACTCGGTATGGGAAATGTCATACCTACGTTTCTTAACTCAGTATGGATAATACCATACCTACGTTTCACAACTCAGTACGGTTAATACCATACCTACGTTTCACATCTCGGTACAGTTAATACCATACCTACGTTTCACAACTCAGTATGGATGATATCATACCTACGTTTCACAACTCGGTATGGATGATACCATACCTACGTTTCACAACTCGGTATGGATGATACCATGCCTACGTTTCACAACTCAGTATGGATGATTCCATGCCTATGTTTCACAACTCAGTATGGTTAATACTATACCTACGTTTCACACTTTGCCATGGACTAACCATGGTCTTTTCTGTCAATTCATCTTGTCACTGAACTAAAGTGCTCAATTTGATCATTTATTCAATTTTCATGCTTTTACATTATTCACGATTTTATCATCAATACATATGAAATAACACATCATGAAATTCATAAAATTAACAAATGGTCACTAAAATTTAGTTATATAAACTCACAAGTTCGATTTTTGTATTATAACGATAATCATAATTTCATAATAAATATTTCAAATAAAACATTATATCATTTCTAATTCAACATTGATTGATTATAATCGGGCATGTGATCAATTTATGCACAAGTCATTCATATATATACTTTTTTTTCCTCCTCCTCCTCCTCTCCATCCACATCCTTAGTATAAATAACACACTTGTAAGTAACATTATACATAACTTTCACTATTTACTTATGTGAATATTCAAGTTATCCATCCGTGTCATAGTCCCTAAATTATTTTTATCTTGAGCTATAGAACTACAAATTAAGATCTGCTAATTTTTTCTGAAACTAGACTCATGTACCTTCTTACCATAAAATTTTCATAATTTTTGGTTTAACCAATAAGTATAGTTTATTCTTTAAATTCACCCCTATTTTGCTGTATGACAGTTCCGACCCTTCTTCACTAAAAATTAATTATCTCCTCGTATAGGACTCGAATGATGTTTCTATTTGTTTCTATTGAAAATAAACTCATTCAAGATTCTAAAAATATAAATTTAAGCCCATAATTATTTTTCTCAAACTTTTTATGATTTTCCAAAGTTAGAACAGAGGAACCTGAAATCATTCTGACCTTGTATCACAAAATTTATTATATCTCATGATTTACAATTCCATTTCTTACATCATTTCTTCTATAAGAAAATAGACTCAATAATATTTAATTTCATATTTTATTCATCCTCTAATTCGATTTCTAAAATTTTTGGTGATTTTTCAAAGTTAGACTACTGCTGCTGACCAAAACAGTTTTAGTGCAAAATGTTTATTTCCATTTTGCCCCAAATTTCATAGTTCATACAATTCAATCCTTGCTCAATTAACCCCTCAATTAAGCTAATTTTTATCATTTAATAATTTATTATATCATTTTAAACTACTTCGTAACCCTTGAAAATAAAAAATTTAGCATTAGACCTTAATTCCAAACTCTTTCACAATTAGGTCCTAAAACTAATTTTCATCAATTTTACTTGATAAAATCATCATATATCAAAATTACAGCTTCAATTCTATGTTTATTCGTCATATTATTCCAAAAATCACCCATAAAAACATTAAAAATTAGCCATGGACTCAAAAACTAATGACATAGTAAGTTGGACCCAATTGTAAAAGTCCAAAATCTTAGAAATTTCAAGGAGAAAGCAAGAATTAAACTTACACGAAGCTAGAGTATGAAAACTAGCTTGAACCCTCTTCCATGTATGTTTTTAAACTGATGAAAATAAAGAAAATTGAAGAGAATTCTAGATATTCCAATTTGGTCACATTTTTATTTAGCTAATTTTGGCAATTTTCCAATTTTACCCTTCTTTCACTCTTTTCCTGATTTTTCTCAGCTATTGCCGCCCAAAATATCTCTTTTGGGTTATTTTCACTTTAGGTCCTTCTTCATTTGGCAATTGAGCTATTTAATCTTTTTAGCAACTTTTACACTTTTTTCAATTTAGTCCTTTTTATTTAATTAACCACCCAAACGCCAAAATTTTTTGACGAAATTTTAATACTACCTCACTAACACTCCATAAATATTTTTAAAAACATTTATGGCTTGATTTATGAAGTCGAGGTCTGGATACCTCATTCTCAACCCAATTTACCTAATTAATTCTTTTAAATCACCAAATTCACTAATTCAAAAATATTTCTATATTCACATTTGACTCATAGGTATTAATTTATTAAATTTTCGACTCACTCGTTGGATTTAATGATCTCAAATCTCTATTTAGGCTGTTACACACCTTAAGTACACTTTCCAATTCTTAAGGAGAGGGTAAGAATTGGAGTAATTACACAAGTAATTACATCCAAATTCAATTTTAAAAAATTATTTGTATACAATTTATAAATAATATATTATAAGTATTAGCACGTATGAGTGCTTGGGATGACTATGACAATAAATTTCTTATATTATAAATCTTTAAAAAATATTATAAAAATATTTTGTGTATTTTATAAAGTTATAAAAAAACATATAATTATTCAATTCCTTAAAAAATTCTAAAGTTATAGCTAAAAATTTTATTATGAAAAATAATTTACATGTTATAAAAGTATTATAATATATTTATTTATTAAAAAATTTATGGTCAAGTATATATTTATTCATAAAAATGTTATAGGTTTTTTATCATAAATTATTTATATAAAATAACTTTCTAAAGTTATGGAAAAAAATTATATTATTTATCAGAAGTGGTATGAAAGTTTTGGACAATTTATAAAACTTTTTTTTTATAAAAGTTATATATTATAAATTTTATATTATTTTTACTTTATTTTTTAATATTATTTTTACTTTATTTACGTATTATAAAAATGGGATATAATCTAGCATAAGTATTTCTCCAAATTAGTTTATAGGAGTTTTTATAATTAAAGCTACAAACTATTTAGAGTGTGAGCCCAAATATGTAAATAAGTCGATGCTAATTATGTAAATAAAAAAATTTATTGTGCCATATCGTGGGATATGATATCATTTGAGAGAATGGTGTCAAACACAAGAACCATAGACAATTTGCAAACTCTTTAATTTGAGACATTCAATACTTCAAAATGTGGTTAAGAAGAAAATTATTGTTCAAAAAGAATATTTTCCATGTTAACAACACCATCTTAATATAACATAAAAAAACAAGGTTGTTTGTACTAATGTTACAGGCCACGGATTAAACCCTGTGACGGATGCGCATAGAACGTCCATAGATGTCAATTGATTAAATGGGGCTCATTTGACCCACTTAAACTAGTACAATTTGTGGATCACGTGAAGAAGCCCATCTACTTGAAGCATTGGTGGCCCAGTAAAACATTTACAAAAAACTAGAGTTTCCATGGTAATTATGGAAACTAATCTTAGAATATTTGATTTTGTAATCTTAAGGGATCATGTAAATTTTTAAACATCTTAATTGTTGATTAACTTTAATCTTGATTGTCGATGAAAAGTAAATTGTACCAGTAGATCTTGGGGAGCTCAACTATAAATAGAGGCATTCCCCTTCATTTGTACCTCATTCATAGTTATTGAATAGTATTGAGAGCATTTACTCAAAACTTTGTGAACATTGCTTTCTTGTGACTTTTTCTGTTATTTTGTTGCTTCTTTGTTTTTGAGTTGCTTCTGCTTTATTTTTAGTGCCTTGGAGAATTCTCATTGTGAATTCTCACTTTTTGAGAGCTAGGTTGACTTCAGGCGCATTTGAAGCAAAGAAATCACCTAAGGCTGCATAGATTGCAAGACTAAAGTTCTAGCCCCGTGACACTAGTAGGTTTCATATTCATAACTTCAATCATAAGTGGAATTAAGATGATCCATACTTCATATAATACAAGGAAGAAGGAGACAGTGATAATCTTAATGATGCAAATTCAAATTCAAATGATGATGAACTTAATCAAGATCCAACAGATGATGATAATGAGCATATGTTAAATATTAAAGAGGGAATAAACCCAACAAGTATGCACTAGAACAATTATATAAAAATGCATATGATGTTTATTTTTTTGGATATTTTTATTAGTAATTGTATTATCAACTACTTGTTTAGACTAATATGATACATGTCATGATTTGATTTTAATTTTTGGTACTTTCATAGAAATTATCTTTATCATACTAATATTATTATAGTAATTAATATTTTTTTAAAAATATAAATTATTTGATTTTAATTTTTGGTACTTTCATAGAAATTATTTTTATCATACTAATATTATTATAGTAATTAATATTTTTTAAAAAATATAAATTATTTAACTATGTAATTACAATTTATACTACCGAACATGACATAGGAAATTATGATGTAGTTACACTATGTCAACCAAACAAGTCTAGGGAATTACAAGTTTTTGTAATTACAAGAGAGTGTAATTACTACCCTAGTAATTATATTTCCATTTAATTACTCTTTGCTACCCAAATAGTCCCCTAGTAGAATAGAGGTGTAACAATCCAGTTTCTAATGGTGTCGAGAAATGCAATTTCAGGACCTTGTTTCCGTAAACTGAGTCTCTAAATACTAAATAAGGGTATTTACGGAAATTTTAGTTAAGCGATTTAGACGAAATTGTGAGTAGTTATGGCTCAAAGACTAAATCGTAAAAGTTTAATCGTAATAGATTTTTAATTAGATTAAAGCTTGGGGAAAGAAATAGAAATTATTCAAAGGACTAAAATGGCTAGTAGGCCAATTTTAAATGGACGATAGTGTGATGTGATGATAATTACCATTAGACTAAATGATTAGTGATTAATTAGTTATGATTAAGTTAATTAATTAAGACTAAACAAATTATATATATTAAAGATAGTGAAAAAAGATTAAATATCATCTTCTTGATCTATACACCACCATCCACCCTAAAAAGCCATAGAAGAAAGCTTTTGAAAATTTTACACATTCAACCACCATTTTTAGGTAAGTCCCTAGCCATTTATTATTAATTTTTATAGATTCAAGGCTATGGGAGCTTGATTTAGCTAGCCAATGTACTAAGTTGTAAAACTATTAAAGTTTTTAAAAATTCCATTGTTGAGATTGAATGAAATTGGTATGAAATTGTTAGAAATTAAGCTTAGATTATGAAAAGGATTAAATTGTAAAGCTTAATTGTTAGTTCATACATTAGGGACCAAATCAAATTAAATACAAAATATTGTGAAATGTTAGTAGGGATAGAAAATCGAATGTCCCTAATGAGTCATGATGAAATCGAATTATAATCAGAGGCCCTAAATTGAAAGTTATGTTTATCCCAATTTTAGGGACTAAATTGAATAAATTGCAAAAATCCATGTACTTTGGTATTTGATTCTGAATTTGCTGAAAATTGATTGTATGATATGTTTTGTGATTATTCATAGCTAATGACAACACCAAACTATCAAGAGGGAAAGGAAAAGTGAAAATAAGCATTCGTTTATGTAGATATGGCATATTAAACTTTTCACACTAATCATTTGTTACTTTGCTGCAAATACTTTACCTTCACAGAACAAGTAGACTCACCTTATACTAGACATGAACAAAAACATAACACACTCATGGAGTATGAAGGAACTTACCAGACAAGTTGCAGAAAAGCTTATACGGTAGGACCCTTGCCCTTATCTCAAGAGCTTTTAGGAGTTTCTTGAGTTATAACATGAAGAGTTATCTTATCAGATCATTTTACAAGAAACTAAACATGTCTAACAAGAGTGTTAATAGGAAACCCAAAAACTAAACGTTTCCTCCTTGTTTCCCTTAAATTAACCCTAAAGCATAAAACCCTAAGGTCCTGTAAATAACCATGAAAATAACTTGAGTTTCATCAATATTTACCATGTACCAACGTTGGTGGAGTTTGCTGGATACAGCGAACTCGATCCTTCAGGCAAGTCTTAATTCTCAAGTTTTCTGGGAAATTGCAGAGAAAGTTGTTGAAAAGAAAATTTAAGTTTGCCAAATAAAGCACAAAATTTAGTCAGAAAGCCAATGCTAGCTTTATATTGGTACGCATGAAAGGAAAACTTAATGGGCAAGTTTATCCTCCCACTACGCTTCCTTCGGTTCCTGTGACTAATAATATTTTTTCTTATCTTAAATGCATGTTCTTTTCAATTTCAGAAACCTTGTTTCATTCTAACTAGTACTCCTTAGGCCAACTAAATGGTTCCAAATAAAATAATAATAAAGTCGACCATTCTTTTAAACTAAGGGCTTAACAGTTAAGGAATAACATTAACGTTTATCAGTTGGGGTGGCATATACCCTGTAAAGGAGTCTGCCAGACCACCAAGCTCACCTTAATAAAGACTTCGTCCAAAGACGCTTTCTATATAGTCTTTGGTCACTTAGTCATATCTAGTACCATATTCACTCAGAACCTATTCTATAAGTCTTACTTCTAATAATAGTACTCGAATACTATGACTTCACCGGGCGGGATGTTACAGTCCCATAAAGGTCAATTTATTAAATGGGGCTTATTTGACCCACTTAAATTGACCCGATTTGTGGAACATATGAAGAAACTCATATACTTGAAGCCTTGGTGGCCTAGTGAAATATTCTCGTAAGACTAGAGTTACCAGGCTAATTAATGTAAATCCTAAGGGATAAAAATGTATAGAGTTTAAATCTCTTAAGACTCTTATCTTGTAGATAAGCACAAATTTTAACTATTGATGTAACTCAATCTGTACCAATGTATTTGGGGGAGCTCAACTATATATAGAGGCCCTCCCCCTAATTTATAATCATTCAGTTGTAATCTTTCAAAGTAATAGAGAATACTTTGAGAGCATTTACTCAAACACTTGGTGTGCACTATTTTTCTGTGGCTTTTCTATTCGCCCGTGTTGCTTCGGTCTCTTAGAGAATTTCTGCAACAATTCTCATTCTTCGAGAATTATGCTGATTTAGGCGGATTTTAACCAAAGAAATCGTCTAAGGTCGCGCGGTTTGTCCAACTAAAGTTCTAATCCCGTGACTTTTGCACCATTTAAATGCTTAATCAGCAAAATTGTGATATTTAGTTAAATATATATATGATTATTTAGTACACTAGCAATGTATTTTTTTAATTCAACAAGTAATCTTAAAAAATTGACATGTATACTCCTAACTCTGTTTTAGTATGAAAACTCTACTGACAATGTGCCATATAATTTCCCACTATATATTTAATTATTTGAGTTTCTCATTTTTATGTATTAGTTTTAGTTAATAGGTTGTCGAAATGAGACTTAAGTTCTGCAGTGAGGTGGTTAAGCGTCGGAAAGATTTCGAGGTGGAATTGGAGAACGAGAACTCGTCCATAAGGAGCTTTCATGGCATATTTGCAGCAATATAAATGTGTTGGGCAACCTGTTTTATGTTTGTTTAATGTACTTCATCCTCGTTAAAATCGCAATTTGGCCTTCAATGCACAAAGCTTATCAAGACCAGAGTCATTTTCTTCCAGCATATCCGGTTTATGACAAGATATTTTGACTTTGTGATCTGGTTTTATTGTTGGATAATGGAGTTAAGCCATTTACAAACCATCCCTCTTCACTTTCCTACAAGATTCAACATCATGTTTTACCTTTTGCCGACCACATCAACACACTCAATCACCTCATCACTGACAATTAAAGATTGTATTGCTATTGCTTCTACTGCTTTAGCAGTGCCCAGCGATTGTGCTCCTAATGCCAAAAAAAAAAAACTAGGGAACAAATTACAAATATTAATATTCAAATTATAAAATTGTTAATGCTTTTTACTTTTTTAGAGGTGATTATAAAAATCAATGCAATTAAGTTTTGAATTTAAAATTCTATTAAATAAGGCGATGTGTGTTTTATTATTTTCAGATGCATTGTGAAGACCCCCAAAAAATGGAATTTCAAGTTGTGGCTAGCCCTTATTGAGTGGCTGTGGAGTTTTTATATTTTGCAGCTGACTAATCTAGAAGAAAATGAGGAAAATATCAAATAAGATGGCTGAATCTATGCAGACTTTGTTTACATATGTATATCCTTCTCCACTCTGATTGCCTGCTTTGTCCTGGAACGAAATTGTACCTGAATGCGTGTTAATTTCCATGCAGCAAGAGATCTTAGTGTGCGGGTGGGAATAAAAATAAATTTACGAGAAATTAGTTGAAATTTTCAAACTTGGAAATAATGTTTTCTTTTCACTCGTTTATATTTTCGTTTGCAAGAGAGTTACTGATAAATGAATTTTGAAAATACAATAAAGTCTAATAATTTTTTTACATTTTGTACTAATAAAATTAGTTCATTAGACATTAAGCGACGTATAATAAGAGTATCAAATTCTATAAAAAAAAACTTTTGCACCCATTCTTTTATATAACAATCTTTGAATATTAGAAGATGAAGAGAATAGAGACACTCTTATATCTCAATATTTTGATATGATATGTATTGTTTAATATGCCATGTAAAATGAAATTTCTCCATTATTTATAATAGTTATAGTGTCTTTTCGTAAAAACATTACTCTTCAATAGATGTCTATTTGAAAATCACAACTATTAATAATACAAGTATTCATTCCATATTACTTGAACAATTTTTTATATTCCATTTGCTTTGTCTTTAACAGCCATAGAGATTGCTTGGAGATCTTCATCAACCAATCTCTAAACCTACATTTGATTAGAAATTATGTATTTTTCTTTCTTCTTAGGAAGTCGTGGATTCAAATCTCTAAAAAAATAAAGAGAATAATGGCTCGTTTGATTCATTGAAATTGAATAGGGCTATAGTCCGTAGTTCAATTGTTTAGTTGAATAGAATAAAACAAAATTATAATAGCATTCTTGTGTTTGATTTAATAAAATAAACGTTGTAAATAGCACAAGAAAAAAAATTAAACCATCCAAGTACCCTTCGCTAGGGGTGTGCAAATTTCGGAGAAAACCGAATTAATTCGGTTGGAGGTCGATTAATAATTTTTTGAAAGTTCAGTTAACAGTTAATTCGGTTTGAAATTGGTCGGTTAATAATCGAATTAATCGAATTTAATAAATAATATTATAATATATAAGTATTCGGTCGGTTCGGTTAATTTTTTGGAAATATAAATTAATTAGTCAGTTAAGTCGGTTAATTTTTTATATGTTTTATACTTGTTTTAACAAAAACTAAAAAATATATATAAATTTCGGTTAATTCGGTTAACCGACTGAATTAACTAAAAAATTTCGGTTCGGTTACTTTTTTTTGAAAAAATTTCGGTTCAGTTAACGGTTAAGGGTTTAAAAGGGTCGGTTAATTCGGTTAATGGTAGTTCGAATCAGTTAACCGGTCGGTTAACCGATTGAACACCCCTACCCTTTGCAAAGCTTTTTTGGATGGATGATTATTGTTATTATTATTAAAATTTTAATAAGGTTATTATTAAATATAATTCAATAATAAATATTTTAATCATATTTTAATATAATTATTATCAAATATAATTTAATAAAAATAAAAATATATAATTTAATAACGTTCTTAATATATTTTTAATATAATTAAAATATTTTATTTTAAATTATATTTTGAAATAAAATATTTTTTATTAAATTATTTCAAATATATTATTTTTATATTTTCTGAGTCCAAGTTTTAAAGGACTAATTTGGAAATTAATCTTATTTTGTTATTCAAGGTTGCATGAAATAGTCATCTTTTGGTGATACCAAAAAATAGCTATTATGGGAGGACTAGTAAAAGGAAAGTAATAGCCATTCCATTGAATGTGTATTACATTTAACCAAATAAAAGAATAATTTACCATTCAATGAATAAAGCGGGATATTATTCTATTCCCCTCAACCAAACATGGTGTAAGAGTTGACCAAAGACCTCGAAAAACTGAGAGATAAAAACTTAAATATATTAAAAGAACAAATTATTACTCTAGGTTAAAATAAGCACTTAAATTATATTTTATCTTTTATTATTAAAATAAAATTATTTTAAATTTTAAACTCTTATCTTAATTTCTTGCTAATAGAATAGAAGTTTTATACACTTTTAACATAACAAATCAAAATTTTCAAAAGAAGCTATGTATATAATACTTTCAAAAAATTTAAAATATTATTTTGTTAATATTTTTTATTTAATAAATTATTCTAAGCATAAATGAAATTAGTTAAAAATTCAAAATATTTTTATTTTAATAATAAAATTTAAAAATTATAAATTAGGAGATTATTTAACTAAGATACAATTGTTTAAAGGTATTTTTAGTATATTAGCCAAAGTTGAAGAAAAGGAACAATGTAACTTGCAAGCAGAGGGAGAATATGAACTTTTCTTTGCTCCAACATGAAGAAAAGGGTGATTAAAGCCCATTCTTTTTCTTTCTATATAAATTCAGTTCTTAACAAATAAACAATTAAAAAAAAAAACTCTCAAGCAAAAAATTTAAATTTTAAATGACATATTAATACAGTTATAAAACAGCTTCAAGGTTTAAAGATTAAAATCCAGCTACAAAATTCTGTAACCTGAAGAATCAGCTAAAGCAGCAAGCAAACCAAACCCATCTTACTTAATTAATGAATCTGATTACAAGCCGTTCATAATTGCCATGCACCCCTCTTAAGAAGAACTAGTAACAGCAGCCACACTATACGTGTTTGGATCCTGATTTGGTGCTGCAGCATAGCCCTAGCCATAACCACCATTGCCTTGCTCTCAATAATGTCCTCCATTCCACTGCTAAAACCAGTTTCAAGAAGTAAGATACAATGCATTAATAAATTAAGGGAAGCATTGTAAGGGGAAGAAAAGTAGCAGAAGGGAGGGGAAATAAACTATGTTTGCTTGGACTCGAGTGAGTGTCAGATGCGACTATATATCTGACGGGTACATTCAATTTTTCAAAATATTTGGAGGATCATGCCCCCATACCCATGTCCAAATATGCATGGGACAGAAGTGCCCAAGTAACAAATAGACCGTAGCATCACTCATGCCATACTGTAAAATTATACAATTCTTATAAGTAATACTTAAATACTATTATAACTCCCATGTGCTGTAATTTCATCAAAAATGAAAAGAAACTCCCTTCCATCCCTTTTCACCTATGTCAGATGCCTTAATGTCTGGACTTAGACCTAGGAATCGCAAACCCTCCAAGCATTTTCCAAATATCAAGGCAGCAATAGGCCTTAAGACAGTTACTAAGAATAGGAACTTGAGCACAAATTTACCTGCTTGTTTCCTATACTACGACCCCAAGAAAGACGAACAGTCTGCTTGCCTATGGTCGTCCCGTTCAAACTCTGGATTGCTTCCTCAGCATTCTTTCTGAAAAGAAAGCACATTATATTACTACTGAAATCATAATAAAAATAATAATATAATCAAGATACCAACTGTCAGAACCTATCACTCTGCATCACTTAATTCAACAACATTCATCAACATTGTGAAAGTATTAACATTGATGGAGCTGTAACTAAGAATTCCTTAATAATTAAAACCATACTTCAGCATAACATAGAGTGTGACAAGGCAAAGTACATTACAATCCCAAAAAAAAAATTAGATGAAGTAAATATAGGGAGGCACCTGTTTGCAAATTGCACAAACCCACATCCTTTCCCGGGTGGTATTTTTATGGAGATGACCTCACCAAACTGGGAAAAAGGTTGCCTAAGATCATCATCACTAACATCTGAGTCAAGTCCTCCAACAAATATCTGTTAAGAAACATAAATTATTGATCAATGGCAGATATACAGGTGAAGAATGCACAAAGGAAGGAGGAGGACTCACAGTAGTGTTATTTGAGTCATTATCAGATTGAGAACCTTGTGCCAAAGCACCATTTGATGCATGTCCACCAGCCAGCACCAAAGCTAATAAAAAGTGGAATATTGATTTAATGATTCAATTAAATCTCACATCAAGATACAAGATAAGAAATATAGTACATTTGAAAGACAAATTTACTTTTTTAGAAATAACTAGCTCTGTAGTAATTTATTCAAGTCACACGACAACATGATGACAAAAACAGGATAATCCAAGAAATAAGAGAAATTCTGAGAGCTCCATGCTCCAACCAGAAAAAGATAAAAAGATGAACCATTGGAAATAGCACAGTTCACCATATTAAGTTACCTTGTGAAGAATACTGTTGTTGATGACCAGATGCTTTCTTGGGAGTTGCAACCCCAATTCTCATAGGTCTATTGGAGCAATACACACCATTCATTTCAGTCATGGCCCTTGACCTTTCATTTTCATCACCAAACCTAACAAAACCGTAGCCTTTTGAACGACCAGTATTTGAATCAATAACAACTTTTGCTCCCTTTACTGATTGAAATCTACTAGAAAAGGTTTCATGCAATATCGAATCAGTTACATCAGTGGCCAAATCTCCTACAAATATAGATAGGTCAGAACCAGCATCGGGCCGCCTTTCATTCACACTGAAGGAAGCCCAATTCAGACGAAAAGGCTGCTCTGTATTTGGCATTAGAGAACCATTATAACTTTGCAAAACCTTTTCAGCTGTTGCCCTTGAGTAAAATTCCACAAACCCATATCCTTCAGACTGACCAGTTTGCTTATTGCGAATAATCTTTACTGAAGAAACCTGGATTTTTGAAATGCCAAATTTCAGTAAGCAAGGGTATAAATGATGATGATAAGCAATAGCCTTTTCAGTACAATAGCCTGCTTCTGGATAATCAAGTAAAATGCTCAAAATGGTATTGGTATTAGACATCAACTGTATGATGGATCTGAGCAGCTAACTTTCCAAGAAACTAAAAATAAAACTGAAGCTAATAAAATTCTCTAGAAGATTTCAAGGTTCCAAAGAATGGTAAAAGATACAAAGTCTTTTAGGCCCCCATTTTTCAAATAATACAAGCAAAGAAAGAAGGAAGCTTTCGGAAAGATCATGGATACATTAGAACCTTCCCAGAAATAAATGCCAATATGAGCCAGGCACTTTCTTCAAAATGGTGTCCAAGACTTCACACTACCACATAAGCATCTCAGTAACTTTTGGATCCTAACCAAGAGGATCCTATTTTATGTGTTCAACAAGTTATCTACATTAAAAAGATTATATTAAACAATAATTCTGAATGTTCAGAAGCTTGGAGGAGTCCATGTAGCAGGGGAAAATGAATTTTAAGCATAATTGATTTCGTAATCCAGCCTATCTCCCCTAATTAATACCCAATATAAAAAGTCATTACATGTCTAGTTTTATAACAACCTAAGATTGCTACTGCTGCAAAGCTTGTTCTTTTTCTTGAAAGCATCAGCAGCAAAGCTTTGGATGTGAAATAAGAGGACTTTTTTCTTATAATTAAATTTCCATGTTTACGAAACAAGATGTAAACTGCTTTTAACCAAAAGCTAATCATCCAGGCAGCTACAACACAGCTTAAATTGTCTTTTGGCAATTATCCATTTTATTTTATAATGGCAATCAACTATATAGTCTATTCATCTGTTCAGCTTCAATTAAAAACAATCCCTGTCTTTAAATTAATCAGCTTTAATGTTCTGGGCAAAAAGTTTTAAGCCATAAACGCAGATTATTTTCTAAATAAATTACTGTAATTACATTAAAAACAGAAACCACAAACTTAGCATTCCTTATATTAGCAAAAAACCTCAAACCTTAACTTCTCCTTAAACTCCACAACCAAAAAAGGCAGCAAAGTACTAAAACCAACAGATTCCTCAAAACATAAAACAAAAAAAAATCTAGTATAAGATTCATGACAAGACATGCATCTATCAATTTCATGCTATAACCACACTATTGTATTTACTTTTACCTCGCCAGTATGAGAGAAGCAACCGTGGAGATAAGTTTCGTCCATCCAATGAACAAGGTCACCAACCCAGATCGTTTTAACCTCATCCGAATTACACCCTTGTTGCTGTTTTTGTTGATGCTGCTGCTGCTGTTGGTATTGTTGATAATGGTAATGATGATTATTGTAAGCCATATAATGATGGTGAGGGTACATCATCATCTGCTGCTGCATCATGACCATAGCAGCCGCCGGGTATTGCATGGCTCCCATCCACTGGTTAGGCACCCATTGTGGATGTTGTTGTTGTTGTTGTCTGGTTTGTTGCGCTGGCGGTTGTTGTTGTTGTTTTGAGTTGAGATCAGGAGCGTTGGTTGAACTTGACTGCATCTTTGATAATGTAGATAAACAAGCTGATCTGAGGCTCTGGGTGTTCTTCTTTCCTTCCTCTCTCTCTTTCTCTCCCCTTAATGGCCAAACGAGAGAAAGAAAAGCAGAGAGAGAGGGGGGGTGCTGTAGAAGGGAATGTAAGGTTATAAAGGGTGGCGGTGGATCTGAGTTGAAGGGGTAAATAGCGAGAAGGAAGGGCCTCGGCCTCGGGTACAGCGATGGTGGTTGTTTACGTGTTTTGTTTGTTGCCGGCCCGTGAGTTTTAGACAGGGACCCACCTGATGGTCGTGTGGGGATATCTTACCATGCTGACCTGGCCTCCAACCGCCATTCCCCTAGTAGGTCATGTTTTAGATTTACAGATAATGCATCACTAATTTAGCTGCTTTGTTGCAACTTGTAGAATTAGAATTTAGGAACTTTCCAACCTTTTTTTTTTTTTTAATCATTGTAATTTCAATATGACAAACCCATTTTTAATGTTTTTTATTTCTATTTTTAACATCTTTTATTTGATGAATTTATTTTATGTGTAACTTTGGTAAGTTCATCATCATCAATTTATAAAAGGTTTTTTAATTCGATACGTTGATCAAATAATTGAATTAATAGATTATTTTATTTCTATTATAGTAATTAATTTAAATTACAAATGTGAGTTATAAGTGTTGTATGTGATTTAATGCACATACTTCTTTCCATATAATATGTTAGTTACATACATATCACATCATCATTGCAATAATATCCTACAATTTTTTTTTTGTTTTAAATAATTTCAAATAATCATATGTATACGATCATAAGAAATAAGAAATACTGTTTGAAATAGTACCCTTAATGTAGTAATTTTTAAATTGATTAAAATAATAAAATTACCACATGCTCATTTAATTGATCGTTATATGTTTGTCTTGAATGATTTTAGCATTAACAGCAAAATATATAAGTAAATATAAGCTCCTTGATCACCTAAGGTTTAATTAATAATAAGTTGCATTATATGAATGGATTATAATGTAAAAAGACAACTCATATGTCGTCTGAATTACCCATAGTCCGTAAAATCAGATTAAGCAAATAATTAAAATAATAGGGGACTATTATGCCGTGTATAAGTCCAATTGGGGTATTAACTTGTCTTGCTTATCGTAACAGATTTGCTCTAAAAAATAGAAACATAAATGTGATTGTTTGAATTGATAATACATTATATTGGACTCAAATTGAATTTATCTTAAATATATTTATAGATTCATTCACTTATAACATAAATGACTTGTGTATTTTGGTATATTGAAAATTTGTGCTCTCATGATAGTAGGCCGAAAGTTGGTATGTTAGATGCGTGACTTACACATGGCATGACGTCACTCACAATAATGGAACCTTAACTTAAATAAGTAGGTAAATGGTATCTTCTTATTAGCATTGTATGAATTATGAAAATAGAACTAGGTATAAATATTGATACATGGTTAGAAATTGATATAAAAAATCTTAAGGTACCAAAGTGATAATTAAGTGCAACTTTAAGGATAAATAGTGCATTAACCCCCACCATAGACTATGCATCAGAGTACAGCAATAGATTTATATAACTTGAGATTAGACGTTGAAACAGAAGATTAAAGCGCAAAAATAAAAATAAAAATAAAAACGATTCAAAGAACTCCCGAAAGGATGTTCAAAAATTCGAGTCTTTTGACTCTCAAACCAACTAACCCCAATTTTTTTTTAAACCCCACTTGACTTCAAAGTTTAAGAAACTTTAAAACCCCACAAGTTATGCCTAAACCTGCTGGATTGGTTGAGATTCTACAATCACTTGCTGTCGTAAGAAAAAAGAAATAGAAACGTTTTAATTCAGATATTTGAAATTGGTTGGAGGGTCAAAAGTGGAGGGATGAGTGGGTTCATAAACAAAAAGGGTCCAAGTTTCTGCCGGTCAAGCCCCTGGCCCGCACTCATGATACCCGAAATAGGAACTTTGAATGTGGGCGGTCTCCCTGCTTCAACTTTTAAAAGCTTGAACGTATTCATATTAACATATACAACGCAAAAATGCAAGTTTCTCCTTTGATTGGGCATAAATACAGCAGTTTTCTGTCAAAGCTATATCAAGGGAAAAACAAAAGAATGAAAAGAATACGAAGGTGTGAGTGTAAGGTTAAAATTTAAAAGCAAAATGATGCATGCCGTGTACCCAAAATCCGAACAGAGTTCAGCTTGGTAGGTTCACTGTTGGTGCCTGTCACTTGGTGATCCGAAACAAAGGATGAGTGGCAATGGGTCAAAAATGAAATGTACATCAATGCCACTGCTTTACTTCCTGTAATCTCCATGTAGATAACTTTCATACTTAGTTCCATTGAGTGCCTTTTCAACATCAACCCAATTCTGAATGTGATTGGATAATGATCCCTTGTGTATCTTTACTTGCCGACTCTTCAACTCCCTCTTTGGAACCTTTAAGAATTCTTGGACCTCGGCTAACTTCTGCACAATGACCAGAAATGAGTCTATTAAGAACCCGCACTTAGATAAAAGATTCATGACCAGAGTAAAAGATCAGCTTTTTGAAACATTTTCCTTACGGTGTGGTTCTTTACTACATCCTCATAGTAAAGAATGATGTGCCGTGTGCTTTTGAAGTACTCCAAACCTTTCTTAGTTGTCTCTTCGACCTGCCTTAGGATTGGAATCAGCGTTGTGGCATTGATTACAGGCTTGTAACTAGCAAGTATTGCAGCCTGAAATCATTACGTAAGAGTTGAAACTTTTAGATATATATGTGTGTGTGTGTGAGAGAGAGAGAGGGGCATAAACCTCATAAGGTGAATGAACATGAGACTTGTGGGTTCCATTTAGTGGTTTAGCATCCCGATCATAAGAATTTGCTAGTATTGAAATCATCCTGCGCAGAAGATTCCTTCTAAAGAGGAAAATAGTTGAAACACCCCGAGTATTAAAGTATTCTACTATTTCTTTATGATGTTGCATCAGTCCCTGCAGTAAAAGATTATGGTCATGAATGCAACAGAGACAAGCATAATCACAAATTCTAGCAATGTGTGTAGACAAAATACTGTCTTTAAAATAGTTTCAAACATAGGGAAAGCGTGTTCATTAATGAATATTGATCTGCAGACATTGTTCCGAAATCATGAAGTACATGTTTATCTCGAAGGCAAGATCTAACAAAATATGACCTCATTGTTCAGTTGAGTCTCCAAATCATCAAATAAGGGGATTATCTCCTGTTTGATACACATTTTCTCCACTTCCAAACACAGATTTCAATTACCTTAATCCATCAGAATTGCATGAGCTGTTGTCATGTCTTCTTTCCATGTTTGTTGGGTACCAGAAACTTATCTCCTGTTTCCTTTTCATAATTTTGATTAAGAGTCCTATTATAGTAATTCAAGGTAACATGGAAAATGATATCTGGATCGATGTAGTGGTAAATATTTACCAATAAATGTGCTTCTCATTAAAAGATCAATGTAACTTGAAATATCTAAATCTAACAATTAAATTTTTATTAACCGTAAACATTTTTTAGACTTCCAATCTCTCCTGCCTATATAGAGACACAGCTTTATATTTACACCCAACCATTTTATGAAAGGAAGGCCACAACTGATCTAACTCTCGTTGCACCCTCTTCTATTATCATGCTGCAAAAGCAACGTCATAGAAAGCTTGACATGATCCCTAGGGTGACCCTGGAGATACACTTAACATATTTGGTCACCCTGGGGATCATGTCAAGCTTTCTATGACGTTGCTTTTGCAGCATGATAATAGAAGAGGGGTGCAATAAAAGGAGCATCTAGATGCAAGTAAAGCTCAAATTAGCAGCAGTTATACGGAAATCAATTGGCTGGGTTAAGAATATGAGGTTGGTGGTATATTAGAATAATAACAAAAATAACATGATGTTGGTTTGTTTTGTGTGAAAAAGCATGCTAGGATAGTTAATTCTTTTTGAGCAGTAGGGGATTGGTTTCTAATTACAGGGCAAAAGCATCAGGTTCGTAATAGAATTACATAAAACTGGATTGGGAAACAAAGATAGTGGGTAATTTAGAAAAAGAAAGAGGCAATCAAACACAGAATGATATTAGCTGTCATGAGTTTATCATGATCATGCTGCAGAAACCAAGGAACTCAAGACTTGCATTCACTGAAAGACCATTAGAAAACCTAAAAGCACAAATGTATTTATAAATATAAAGGATGTTTTGGGTTTCTTTTGCTTCATTTTTGGTGTCCTGGTTGTAGAGTTCCCTTCAGCCCAGTAAATTAGCCATTCCTAATATGAATCTAACTGATATAACTAAGGCTTTGTATAGCAGATAGAATGAACCATTTAGTACTCAACTCCTTTTTGCAGATTCATATGGGAAGAACATAAGTAATTTTCAGTGTATTTCTGCCATAGAAATATTTGCAATTAGGAGTTAAACTTTAGAAATCGCATTTCATCCATGAGGTGCTCACCTGATTAAGCATCCACTTCAAGCCAACTGCAGCTGTGCACTCATTTTTTGAGGCACTACTCATCCAGTCTAGGTTATAAATTCTGTCCAAAGTCTCAAAAATTGTTGACACATTACTCCTCCTAACTTTGACAGAAAATATCTCCCCGTTTGAGCTTATGTTAGTATGATTGTTCAATAATGTCTCGAACCATCCACTCCCAGATCTCTGCATTGACATAATGGCAAAATACCGGACTGGATTGCACGCACATTCAGCCCTAATCACACACAAAAAATTAATCCCATATTTATATCTGAAAACTGAAACCAAACTTGGGAGGACTAAAATCATTCTCTTACCTGCTATAAGTTTTGGGGTTCGGATAGTGTACGTAAGGAATTTCCCATGGCTCAATATTAGGTTCTGGACAGGGCTTTTGGTCCACTCTAAAATTCAAAAATTCAGTGGTGCTGCCAGTGCTTATTTGCTTCAAACAAATCGTGCAGATATACACTCCACAAACCATTACAAACAACAATACAACCGTCCTCAACGCCAATGGAGACTTCTTGGGCGACTTTAGGATGAAAGAATCCTGAAATTCAATGAATCTGCCAGATATTAATAACAAATTATACCAATAAAGCAAAAAAAAAAAAAGATAAAACAAAGCAGAACTTTGTTATCGATAAGCCATTAAATGCAGCTTGTGAAAGAGATGATGTGGGCATTCTTATAGCACTGAACTGAACTCTGATCTGATTTTGCTAGAAGACTCAGCTGTGAGTTGAACAATACATTACTTGGTTTAATTTAATATACAATTAGAATTAATTGATTAATCACGTTTAACGTAAATAAATAAACCAACATGCACATAAATATCAAAGAACACATCTTTCATGAAAATGAAATCTGGGTATTGCGAAGTAACGATAGAAAACAAGCCCCGCTCAAGATATGGGTTTACAATACAAAGATCAGTTTTCTGTGCGTGTGCACGGAAAAATAGATCAGTATATTCGCATGACACTAAAATATGAAAAATGAAATAATTAATAGAATCTTTAATCTCACTCAAGATAACGACAATGAAACCCCCCAAAAAAACACACTCCTACAAAAGGGAAAAAAAAACTGACCTTGGTGAAGAAACAGAGATCGTCGGCCATGACTATGAGAGCTCAAAAAGTAAAGCAATCAAATGGCATTGGCAACTCCTTTATCAGTGGGTTTGTGTTGTTCACTCAAATGATAAAAAGGGAAGAAGCTAATAGCTTTGATCTTTCTTATCTTGCAAACAAAATTGGAATTCTTTATTTTGTTTTTAAATGAAAATAGAAAAGGAATGAGATTAATTATGGTGGAGATTAGAACAAAATGATTAAAGGCTGTTTGCTTGTTCCTGAAGCCCGTTTCTGAAGCAACGCTCACACTGCTTTGCTTTCTGCACATCATTTACAGTCACATAACCCTTTTTTAATAATCGTAGCTGCGAGTACGGAGCAAGCAGAAAACGATGGCGTTTTGTGGACAGGTTCCGTTTTAATTATGTGATGATGACTTTTTGGTAACGGACTTATGCTTTTGCTAATCTTACTTTATAAAAGAACTATTTGTTTAAAAAATGTTACTTTAATTATTTTTCATTACAAAAGCAAGCTTTTTTATTAAAAAGAAAAAAAACATTTTACCAACCTTGTAATAAATTATAGAGTCTCACATACCTTTCCATTCCTTTGTTTTCTCTTTAACAATATTTTGATCAGATTTGTATTTGGTTTGGATCCCTCAATTTCTCATGCATTACTTTTTTATTAATTATAATAAAAATTATTAAATATATTAATTTTTTGCACAACTGCGACGTATTTATTAAATTATGGTGGGAGTCAATAATATATAATCATTAATGAAAAACTTGAATTGAAAAACGGGAAAATTTGTATAAAAAAACAATATTATCCTTGAACAAAGCAATGGGTTATTTAAAATTTATTAAGTTAATCATGTCATTTTACCAAATGGTTAAAAGAATAAAATACTAGATTTATGATAAAATTAAAACAAAATAGAGCTTTGGTAATAATGTTTTGATTATAATGGTAAAGTTAAAAGTTTTATATGCATAATGTTTTCGGTTTAAATCTTATTAGATTTATAAAATCAATATAATTTATTTTATAAAAGGAATATTTTTTTTATAATTTCCCATGAGTTAGAACTCGATTGATGAGTGTCATCACTAATCAACTAGACTAGTGATATTAAGAGTTAATTAGCCATAAATATATATTGATAATTAAATTAATCAAGTTATTTGTGGCAAAATTAGCCAAAAATATTGTTTTGAAAAAAAAAAGAAATAATTACAAAATAATTACAAAAACAATTGTAATCCATCTCTGAAGAATTGCATAAGATCTAGTTCGACAAAATTAGTCGAGCTATATTGCCTCAGAAAACATTTCGAATAATATCATCATAGCTAAGGAGGTAATCCATATGATGAAGCAAAGCAAGAGTAAAAAGGGTTAGATGGTTGTAAAGGTTGATCTTGAAAAAGCTTACGACAGGCGATTATGCTATGTGTCTTGTTTGCCTCAATGCAACTTTTTTTGAATAGTTCTATTTATGATTCGTTCATTCCAACAAATGGTGTTCGGCAAGGTGATCCTCTGTCGCCATATCTTTTTGTTTTGTATATGGAATTGTTAGGCCATTTAATTGAAGCGACAATTGATCAGAAGCTATGGGAACCAATAATGCTTTCTCATTGAAGGCTAGGTGTGTCACACCTTTTTTTTGCAAATGGTTTAGTGTTGTTCTGTAGAGTTAATGATTCAGAAGTCGTTTGTCTAAAGCATGTCTTAGACTCCTCTTGTCATTTCACTGGTCACCGTGTTAACAAGCAAAAGACTCAGGTTTTCTTCTTATCTAATGTTAGGGACGAGGAAGCTAAAAGTGTATGCTCTAAACTTGGCTTAACAATGGTCAGTGATTTGGGGAGATACCTCAGAATGCCTTTCTTTCACGATAGAGTGGGGGTTAATACGTTTCAATTCATACTAGACAAAGTTATAGCTTGACTTTTTGGGTAGGATATATGCAAGCCATCATTAGCAAGTCATCAAACATTGGTAAAGTCTGTTTTGCTGTCGATTTCTAATTATTTCATGTCAACTACAAGAATTCCTGTCACTATTTGTAATGAAATTGAAAAATTGGCTCATGCTTTTTTTTTGTGGGGGTCTTCCACTTCTATTCAGAAACCATCTCTAGTCAACTAGAATATCTGTTGTCGGTCTAAAGATAATAATGGTTTGGGAATCTGAAGTTTGCAAGTTCAAAACAAGTTGTTCCTTATGAAGCTTGGCTTCAATTTGATTGCTAATCTTGATGCATTTTAGGTTAGAATTTTAAGAAATAAATATAGTATCCATAATTTGGTACCTGATTATATTTGGTGTAGTAACCCATATTACTTATGGGGGTCTATGATGCACATTTGGGATGAAGTCAAAAATGGTATTATTTGGATTATTCGGGATGGTCACGTAGTCAATTTCTGGAACGATGATTGGGTGCTAGAGATTTGTCCTCTACAACAATTCTATCTTAGACCCAGGGAGCTGAATGACACGATTTTAGTACGTAAGGTGGCTCTCTTGGATGGAATCTAGAATATACCGTGGTTATTGTCAGTTCTACCTAGAGGAATTTTAACACATATTCTTGCATATTAAGCGCCTACTAGTGGAGCCAATTCGGACTTTGTTTCCTGGAAATGGACTCGACGGGGAAGTTCTCTATCGCGGAGTCTTACAAACTTTTTTTTTACAGATGATTTAGGACATTTTAAGGGTAACAAGCTAATATGGAAGATTACGGCCCCTAAACGAGTTAGGATGTTTTAGTGGTTGCTTATTTGTGATCGGTTACTGACAAACGAAGAGCGTGCTAGACGAGGTATGACTCAGGTTCCATTTTGCGAGCAATGTGGTGCCATTTTGGAATCTACATTGCATGTTGTTAGGGATTGTTCTTTTGCACAATCAGTTTGGAAAGCAGTTGTCCCTATGAAATATTGGATATGTTTTTTCAATTTCCCTTTTGAAAAATAGGTCGCGTGGAACTTAAAGAATAAAGGTAATTGTGTATTTGGTCAATGGGAGGTTTTTTTGGGGATTGTTTGTTAGTTCATTTGGAAAAGAAGAAATTATATCATCTTTAATCGGGCGAACAAGAACGACAGATATATTATTTCGTCAACAACATGGACTAAATCATTGCAAATAGGAGGGGTAATTGAAAGATGGGCATGCTAATTACGGTGAATAGTTGGCAAAATTTGACCTTCAGATGGATCAAAATTAATGTTGACGGGTTGTTATCAAGGAGCGGTTTAGGAGTAGCAATCGACGATATGGCTAGGGGACCAAGCCGTGGTTGGTTTTTTGGTTTCCAGATGGCAAATAACAGATATTTCCCAAATTGAAGCCAGAGCAATTCTTGAAGGGTCGAGACTAGCTTGGGATAAAGGTTTTAGACAAGTCGAATTGGAGAGTGACAATGATTTACTTATTGGGGTTCTTTAAACCGGACTTGGAAAGGTTAACAATGTTGTTGAAATTCAGATGATTAACAACTTGTATTCTAGAGATTAGAAAGTAAAATTCAGGAACATTTGGAAAACCAATAACAAAGTGGCAGATTGCCTAGCCAAGATAATTAGTGATGATATCGATCGTTTAGTGGTCCTCAAATATCTGCCGTCCAAAAGTTTTTGGGTCTCAACAGTTAGAAAAATCAAGACCATCCATTTTTTTAACGCTGAAATCAATGGTAAAAAATTTAAATAAAAATAAATAAGCGATAATATTATTGTTTGCTCCTCCCCTAACCCACTTTCATCCAATTCTCAATCAATTTAATAAAACCATTTCTCTAAATTTCATTCTCAAATTCCTTTTGCCCTCGATTATCAATCTCAATCCCTAAATGTTTTTTTTTCTCTTAATTACCAAAAATTAGTAATTTTGTGCCTTTAATCGATTTTTATGGTCTCAAATTCCTTAAGAAATATAAGGTAATTCCTTTTGTTTTAAGTGTTAAAATTTTTGAATAGTAGGTTTTAGTTGCTTGCACCTATTATTATATTATTGATATTTTAGAGTTAACTATATTGATATTCTAATAATATTGTAAATTATAAATTCATTGCTTTGTTAAATAAATTGTTTGTATATTATTATATTTAATTTTAAAAACTTTGCAGATTTTAAAAATGTCAAATATCAAAGTTGCAATCTAAAAATCCAATAGATGAATGTTTTCGTGTTGATGATTATGACATATTCAAATATGAGCTTCCCAATAACGCTAAAAAACCACCACACAATCGAATTGTTGTACTTTTTGCTTCCTCTTCTTAACTAAAAGTGGAATACATATTAATAGGAAATGTTAACGAACTTAGAGCAAATGCGTGTACATCCTCAAACTAAGTATGTAACTCTACTACAACATTCCCAGTTGAGTAATGTGCATTAATCATTAACTTGACATCTGTGTCGTCATTTAGCTCAAATTTTTGAATAAAATATCATAAATAGAGTAACAACATGTAATTATATACTTGAAACAAATTAATCTACTACGGTGAGTATCCAAATTATATTGCAACAACTACGAACTTTATTCAAAAAAAAATGAAGAAAAGTAACTTAATATTGTTAACATCTACACTCTTCTCCTCGACATGCAAATTTTCTCCACAAAGGCTATCTTAACTCCAAAAAATCTCTCTACATCATCTCCATTTTGTAGGAAGCCTCTACCATCGGATATGAAACTTGGAAATGTTGGAAAAGATCGGATATGATTATACAATTTTTTTTTAAAAATGCTTCCTATCAGAAGTGTTCTTTGAAAAATTATATTCGGGATTCATTTCACAAGAAGCTTCTACTACCAAATATAAAACATATTGGAAAATATTGGAAAAGGTCAAACACGATTGCACAAATAGTTTTAAAAAAATGCTTCTTGTTAAAAGAGTTTTATTGAAAAGTTATGCTCAAGTTTCCCAAAATAATTGAAATACATAAATAATTAGATTCATATCGATTTTTCCATGTCTCAATCCAACATCCCAAATTTAACCAGCCTATGCAAAATCTGCTTATTTCCCTAGTTAATCCAAAACACGATCTGTTTCTATTATGTTTCTATTTGTATTGTTTTCACGTACTTAAAGAATCGTAAATATATATTGTGAATGGAGGACATTTCATGACCAGATGTTTATTTCTTTGAAGAGCACCTATGATGAAATGATTAGTTACTGCGGTTGGATATGGGTATCGACAAAAAGATTGTAAATATTAAAAAGAATTACACATTTATAATTTTTATTTTATTTAATCTTTAATAATTTATTTTTCTTTTAATAAAGTTGTAAACTATTGAATTATGGATAATTTAAAATTATTTCAATATTATAAATTTATCCTTTATATGATTTAAATTATATAAAATATAAAATATAAATATAATATACTATTTAATAGAAACTCTAGACAACTTAATCCAATATTGAGGATGAGATGTAAATTTCATTATCACAGTTGATAATAAATGGAGGGGTATATTTTAAACACATTCTTATTTGCCTTTTTATATATACCCGCCAAGGAATTTATTAATTTGTTTTATTAATGAATAAAAAGTTAATTATAAACAATTTTATTTTATGTTTTAAGTTGTAAATTTATGATAATTCTTTAATATTTTTTATGTGTATTAAATTTATGATAAGTTAATTATAAAATAATAGAAATAAATATATAATATTTTAAAAATACAAATAAATGTTTTCATTTCTTCTCCAGCCAAATTGAAAAAAAAAGCCCCTTCTACATGTCAATATATATGGGAAGGCACAACTTCTCTCTCTCACTTTCTCTCTCTCTACTAGTACAACAAATTGGTGGTTTGGTGGCATTTTCTAGCCATCTTTTATATTCAACAACATTTGTAGACTTAAATATCATCGTATAGTAATTTTTAATTTGCAGGACGTCCATTTAAACTTAACATATAGCGGTGTTTCCTATAGCAATTATGCAGAACATTTTAATTTTGCATGAACTTATTGCGGCAGTAATGTGGAGAAGAAGCAACAACTCTTTACAAAAACACCACAATATATTAACTATCTTGGTCGTTTATACATCAAGCACCATAAAAACTCAAAGCAACAATATTGTTTATGTTAACTTGCAGTGGCTCTTTTATATGTTTTTATTAATTCGTGGAAATCAAGTTTTGTTCACCTCTAGATAAGAAGAGCTTGATTACTAGGCATTTATTAGTAACTATAATCAATTTATCATAGAATATTGAAATTTATCTTTACATCGATGATCAAACTCATAAATCAAAATTGAAATTTTACATTTAACTAGATTTTCATCGTATTGGTTTTTTTTTAAATTTTAGATTTAATTTTCGTTTTTAATTTCAAACCCTCCTTCTCTTGTATTTTATATTACTTGTTTTTACTAAAGAAATAAGATAATTTACAACCCTATTCACTACCATATATAAAATTTATATTTTTTAGTAGGAATTCAAGTTTTTTTTTGGTTTAGACTCCCATCAACTATTGTTTTTAGTCTTTCTTTATGTATAATTAATAATCAGATTAATACTAAAGTTCTAAGATTAATATGATTATTCATCTAATTCATAAAGACCTACTCCAAGCCCTAATTCCCATATAAACATTCTTCCTATAAATAGATGTGATATCAATAACTCCAAACCACCATTCAGGTGGCTTTTTGCACAATTTGTAGTAAGAGTAAAGCTAGAAATTTTTTTAGCTGAGCTGGTATTAAATTGTAACTTTTACTATAATAAAAATATAATTTTTAAAAAATTAAATTAAAATTTTATCATTTTTAGAAAGGATAAAATATAATTTTATCTTTATTAATTTAAAATTTTAAAAAAATTTATTTTAGAGAGACTGAGCCTACCAACCCCTAAATTCAGCCCTGATTTACGGTATAACCAACCTTGTATTGTTATAACTTTATACTTAATTGTTATAATACACCTCTAGATTTCATTGCAAGTGATAAGTTCATTACAGGGTCTAAAATAGGCTTTTAACAATTTTTAATTTAAATTTATTTATTAAATATATAAATATAATATAAAATATTAAGATAAATGGTAAAATTAAATGGAGAAAAAACTTTATTTTAATCCAAAATTTTATTAAATTTCAATTTGTTTATCCTTGTGAAAAGAATAAGATGGTTTGAAACGGACAACTGTAATCTGAAATTCTAGGACCACAATTATTACTTCATAAGGTTGCAAGTTGTACGTCCAAATCGAATCAATGATTTGCCTCATCCTCAACATCCCTCGCCTTCTTAATTATTGTATTATATTTATAATAATATTTGCTCAAAAAAATAATAACATGTGTTTATTTCATAAAAGAAAGAGATGTTTGGGTTTTTTATTTAAATAATACCCAAAAAAATATTTAAATTAGAATAAAAACATTATTTATGAAAATAAGTTGTAAAAAGTAATTCGCTTAACATTCCCTATAAAAAATAATATTTTTAAAAAATAAATAAAACAACATTTTAATTTAAAAAGGGTTGTGACCAACATGTTAGGTACCCCTTTTTCAACTCCACTCTTAATTTTTTTTAATTTTATTTCATTAAAAATGGTTGTGTTGTTTTATTTTTATAAGTTTATAATTTCCATTTTTAATATTTTATAATTATAATTTTTTTAATATTTAGAATAATGATCTAACCGTATATATTTTGGGTTGTTAATAGGAGTGACAAAATTAACAAAAAAAAATCGGTGATTAAAATAAAACTTTGCTAAAAAATTTAAGTGATTATTTAGGTAGTTTACTTTAATATTTTTAATGGCAAATTTACTAAAAAATTATCAACTTGATCATTATTCTAAATATTAAAAATTTATGAAAATAATTTAATATTTTTTGTTAAATAGAATAAAATTATAAAAACTATAAAATATAAAATTAAAATTAAAAAAATATAAAAATTGTTTAAAAATATATATTAAAGAAAGGAACAGTAAAAAAAAAGGTGTCGCCCCTACTTAATGACAACCCTTAAATTAAAATATTATTTTTTATAGGTGATATTGTCTAATAAATTGATGACACCGTCTTTTACTATATTTCTTTTACCTAATTTCATAAATAATTTTCTCGTATTATTTAAATAAAAGACTAATATGTTTAAATACAATAAATATAATATGTATAATACATATATTATTATATTTATATTTATATTTAAGATCTTAATATATCTTATTCTAAATATATATATATAAATACCATCATATTTCTGGCGGTCTATTGCCGTGTAGGTGTGGAGTTTCAACTTCAATACATTTCCAAAATTAATCTATTGGAAAATGAATTTGGTAAGGAAGATGTGTTGTCAATTCACATGGTATATATTTTATTTTTGTCTCAAACCCCCCCCCCAAATAACAAATTGATTTTATTTATACTAATTTAAGAAATATATATAAAAAAAAGTATAATCTCAAATTATAAAATCTATAATTTATATCTATAATATATATAAAGGTACAAATTTAAAAAAAAATTTAAACTGACGAGAATATTTTTTTATTCATTATATTATTAAATTGACATTAAAATAATAATTTATTGATATATTACTAATTAGATAGTAAAAAAACAATTATTAAACATTAATTTATTGAATATAATTGAATAAATTTTAAAAAATAAAACTTCTTTAGATAAATGATATATACATATTAAAAAGATTATAAGTTATTTTATAACAATAACAAAATTAACTTATTTGTTTATGCAAATTTTTTACTTTCATGTTTTTTTTTCAAATAAATATGATAAAAGATTTTACTTATCTTTTTAATACATAAATTATATAATTTTTTTTAAATAAAAATAATTAAATGTGCATATTCACATACAACAGGTAATGTGAAAATATTAGTTCTAATAAACGGTTAAGGGTGGGGCGTGTACTAAAATTAGGGGAGGTTGTTACTATCAGACATGTCTTCAAATATTGTCTGTAAGGATTAAGCCCCAATGGTCATCAAACTAATGATTTCCTATTATGGACGGATTCTCGGAACATCCTAACTGCTAAAAAGGCTTGGCCCCATAACTCTAATGAAGATCTGGCATGAATTCTAGCGGGGAGGATAAGGAAACCTCCTTTCTTTTTCTATGACTCTTGTGGGATTCGCCCACGCCATTGGAATATTATAAGTCATGGTACATCTACTTCTTCTCCTAATCGACCTAACTCTCATGTTGATGATGCAGGGTCTTCAAATTTTCATACCACTACGCCCGTTCCAACAAATAATATAGATGTCTTGGCCATTTTAGATGAGGCTCGTGTAAACGAATGTGCTATTACTGCTCCACCGAGAAAAACGATGGTTAAGAAAACTAAGAAGAGACCAAGGGTGGAGAGCAACACCCAAGATAATTAGGATAGTGATTGCCCAAAGTTGGCACAACGTAGACTCAGAAAAGGGCTTCTTCCTTCGAGAGTTAAAAACTTCTCCAGTTCCTGCCCTTCCTCTTGTACCAACCCCGCCAGTAAGGTCCGCCCATTCTGCAGACTCTGAAGTTCACGCCACTAACCCTCATTTGGCTGAGATTCCAATAGAGGCAAGATGCCCAACCCAGGCAGTGGCTCTTTCCAGTTCTCTACCTCTCGATGCTTCCACTAACAAAGCAGATGAACTTTTCCCTTGGTGGAATTTGTTGAGGTCAGGGTCATCTCCATTTTCGCTAGGCACCATCTACCAACAGCAAAACAACCTTATGCCTTAGTAGGTGAAAGAGGCTATCCTCTCGTTCCTTTCTTCAAATTCTTAATTATCTCCTATTTCAATTCTAGCGAGGTATTTTCAAGCCTTAGAGGTGGAATACGGGTTTATGAGTTAGGCCTTTCAAGAAGCTTGTCAACAAAACAATGCTAAATTGGTGAGCTTGGAGGAAGCGGTAAAATTTGTTGAATAGTATTTAGCTCAATTACGCCAAACTCATCAAGGAGATGTAAGGCAGATCGAGGATCTTTGTAACAACCCGATTTTGGGCCTAGTCAGAACAGTGGTTTCAGAACCACTATTTCGAAGTTGGATAAATTATTTTAATATTATTTTATGTGTGATGGCATGTTTATAAATGTGAATGAAAATTTTGGTGAATTAATTTTAGCGTTTGTGAGCTTAATCGCAAAAAAAAACTAAATCGCATAAAGTGCAAAAATCCTATTTTGATAGCTAAGGGTGTCAAATAGCTAGAGAACCATAATTGAGGGTATTTACCCTTAAAAGAAGCTTGGCCAACCATTGGGGATAAATTGAGGCATGTTGACTAGGTTAGGTGAGCTTTTGGTAACTTATTTGACTAAAATAAAAATAAAAGAAAAAAAAGTTATAATGTCATCTTCTCTACCAATTTTTCAGCAACAGAAGGGGAGGTTTAGAAAGCTCAAAATATCAGGCATTTGTACCTCTTGCAAGTAAGTCCTTTAGAAGGTTATTCTTAGTGATTTTTGTACTTTTGAACCCCTTGTAGCATGAGCTTTCTAACAAGGGGACTATTTTGCAAAATGGTTGGAAATCTAGGGTTTTTCCATGAGTGTATTCATATTATTTTTTGAAATTTTATGGAAGAAAATGAATTATGGTTGTGAAATAAACAACTTTTGTAAAGTAGATTTCATGAAAACCCTAACTAAGGACCATTTTTGCATAAGCTATTAAATAGGTGATAAATGTGTGAAATAATGAGAATTGAGGGATGCTATAGCTATAAAATGAATTCGATTAGGCTTGGCTAATAAGAAAATTCGATAAAAATCAATTTTCGGGCTTAGGGGTAAAATAGTAATTTTTGCAAAGTTTAAGGGCAAAACGGTCATTTTACCAAAGTATGAGTCTTAAGTTGAATTGAATGAATTTTTGTATTAAATAAGCTAATTTGTGACATTTTAGATCAAGAGAAACGTGATTCAGGTCTTGATTGAGGGAAGAACAAAATTTACGAGGATTAGGCTCGTTCCCATCATTTTGTGCCGAGGTAAGTACATATGTAAATAATGTGTTATTGTAGCTTACTTTTAAATGTCTTATTTCTTTTATGTATCATAATCTTACTCGATACCATGAAAGTATAAATAGTGCGAAATAAGAGTAATCCACAGTATGAACAAGTGCGACAACATCAGGTTAGACTCGAGATCCCGTCGAACCTCGGAAATAGTATCGGATATAAAATATAATGTAACAACCCAATTTTTAGTTGTGTCGAAAATAGTGATTTGGGGATCACTAAATCCGACAAGTGAGTTGAAAATTTAATAAATTAATACCTATGATTCAAGTGTGATTATAGAAGTATTTTTTTAATTAGTGAATTTTATGATTTAAAAGAATTAATTAGGTAAAATCATGTTGAAAATGAGGTATCGAGATCTTGGATTCATAAACCGAGCCATAAATATTTTTATAAATATTTATGGAGTGTTATTAAGTTAGTATTAAAGTTTCGTTAAAAAATTTTAACGTTTGGTTAGTTAATTAATTAAAAAGGACTAAATTGAAAATAGTGAAAATTTTGGTAAAGTGATTAAATAGCTTAAGTGACTAATAAGGAGGGATTTAAAAGGTAATTAGACCCAAATTATATGGGCTGGATAGTTTGGGCAAGAAAATCAGCAAAAAGACAAGGACAAATAAGGGCAAAATTGAAAATTTTGTAAATTAAACATATGAAATAAAGACAAAATTGAAAAATCTAGAGATATCATCATTTTTCTTCAGCAAAAATGCCATGGGAGGTCTAGAAGTTGCTGGCTTTTCATATTTTGACATATATCAAGAACTCGAAGTGAATTGTGGAAAAGAGAAAATAGTCAATTAGTCCCTGAACTTGTATGACTTTTGCGAATTTGCCCAGATAAGTTCATATGGCTAAATTCAATGTTTTGTTATGAAAATTTCATGAATATTATGGTATATTATTGTATATGAACGTTATAAAATTTTGATAATTGTAAAATAATGATTAAGTAAAAGTACAAATTAGTTAAAACGATGCATTTGAGTACTTTCGTTCAGTGGCTAGGACGAATTGACGGAAAAGACCATGGTTAGACCATGGCAACATGTGATATGTGATTTCCGTATAAGACCATAGTTGGGCTATGGCATCAGTGTGATATGAGCTTCCGTATAAGACCATATCTGGGATATGACATCAGTGTGATATGAGCTTCCGTATAAGACCATATCTGGGATATGGCATCGGTGTGATATGTGCTTCTGTGTAAGACCATATCTGGGATATGGCATCAGTGTGATCTGTGATCCGTGTAAGACCATGGCTGGGCTATGGCTTCGGTGTGTGATATGTGACTATGTGCAAAACCATAGTTTTACTATGGTATTGTGATAACGAAGTACTTAATTCCGTAATCGTCCCTAATTTGATTAAGAAAGGTAAATGATAAAGGGGCCCAAGAGATTAAAAGTTGGTTAATAAGTGACATTGAATTCAAGCAAGTGAACTTATCACTAATTTTGTGATTGACAGGAGGAGTTAGTGAATTTAGATATTGTATAGTTGTTATAAGATTTTCGGTAAGAATTATTTTCTATGCCCATGAACTTACTAAGCTTTCATAAGCTTACTCTTGTGTGTTAAATGTTCTTTGTAGATTGACATGAAATCGGTGGATCGGATCAACACATCAGGACACACTATCCAGATTACTTCGGTAAATTTTATTATGCATTTTAAGGTTTATATGGCATGTATAGGGTTTAATTGAAAGGAAGTGAATGTGTTATGAACTTAGTTATCAACATTTTTCACTAAAACAGTTTTGGACAGCAGCAGTAGTCCAAATTTGAAAAATCATCAAAAATTGTGAAAATCGACTTAGAGGTTGATTAAAATATGAAATTAAATTCTATTGAGTCTAGTTTTACATAGAAGAAATGGTGTAATCAAAAGAATTTCATATTATGATATATTTGAATTTTTGTGAGACAAGGTCAGAATGATTTCGAGTTCCCCTGTTCTAAATTTGGAAAATCACAATAAATTGAATAAATAATTAGGGGCTTAAATTTATATGCTTAAAATTCTTAATGAGTCTATTTTCAAAAGAAACAAATGGGAACATCATCCGAATTCCGTATAAGGAGATAATTAATTTTTAGTAAAAAAATGTCAAAGCTATTAAACAGCAGAACAAGGGTAATTTTGAAGAATAAACTGTACTTATTTGCTAATCCAAAAATTCTGAAAATTTTAAGGTAAGAAAATATATGAGTCTAGTTTCAGGGAAAATTAGCAGAACTTAATTTGGAGTTCTGTAGCTCAAGATATAAATAATTTAGTGACTATGACTCAAGTAGACAATTTCGCTATGAACAGTAAATATCAAGAATTATCTGAAAATGTTCTGAAATTTTCGGTAATGCTCTGTAACCCTATTCCAGTGTCGGATACGAGTTAGGGGTGTTACATATAAGTCATGAGAAATTGAGTGGACTGAACTCATGAGTTGAGTCTGAGTTCATGAGATAAGTGAATTATGTAATGTGGGTCTGGGTACTGACTTTGTGTGCAGGCCCGTGAGTAGCTCAATGAGCAGGCATTACATGATAGAGCTTAGGGGTTCGGGCACTGACTTGGTGAAAAAGCCCGTGAGTAGCTCAAATATGCAAGTATTACAAAGTACGAGGTAGCTTTGGCTACTGGTATAGTACTTAAGAGTGAAATATCCATGTATTCATTGGTATTTCCAAGTTTTCAAAGGGGTAACTCAATGAATAGATTGACGATACTTCCAATGAGGTATGTCAATAGAGAGAATGAACTTGAGTTATTGATAATACTCTAAAATGACGTGTTTTTATATATTAATCATGTGTTTATTTTGAGCTTGAGCCTACTAATTGGAGCTATTTATGTCTTTTTATCTTTTAGGGACTAAATTGGAGGTGAAAAATAAATTCAAGGGAAAAAACGTCAATTTGGAGATTAAATGGGCCAATATGCAACGTGGGACAAATATGGTGCCAAAAGTGCGAACATGGAAGGCACAAGGACTTAGAAGCAAATAGAAGAGATTTTATTTTGGAAGACTCTATTTTATTTTATTCTATTAGGATAATTAATATTAAGATAATTATTAGGATTATTCAAATTTAGGATTTTATTTTAATTATCTTTGTTTATCTTTAATTAAATGTATTTATCTTTTTAGAATTTAAGTTCAATTAGACTATCTCCCTAGCACTATAAATAGGGGGTGAAGTGACTCTATTTGGGGGCATCTTTTTCTGTAAACACTCTCCCCCAAAAGTCTTTTGTTCTTTCATATTTCTTTTCAATAAAATTTATTTTTCCATATTTTTATTTGTTTGCTTTCCCTCCATTATCATGAGCCACTAAAAAACCCTTCTAGCCAAAAGTTGTCAATATTTCTCAAAAAAGGGTTCTTGAGGCCTAGAATTCGTACTTAGCCTTCTCGCCAAGTATTCATCGTTTCTCCGCACTACGGCTGACACTTCCATCCATGGCCCTTAAGAAGTAAGCTTTTCAGCATATGCAAAGGTGGCCGCTTTGTATATTTTGGAAGGACTGCATAGTCAGTTCGTTAACTTACTGCGCCAGAGGTTGGCGAGCCAAAAAGACAAAATGGCGTGGGATTCGCCATTGAGAAGCGTTGATCTAGCATAGATTACTAGCTAGAGTCAGGTTTTCTAAAAATCGTAAATCTAATCTTTGGAGCTGGTGGTCGTAGGCGTCCTCTTCCACTATAACTGGCTTACTTGAGTCGAGAAAGATCATCCAAAAGCCAAGGATTGAGCCCAAGGCGGAATGAGACAACCGGAGGCTGGAACTTTCCCATAAGAATTTCTTTTCTCTTAAAACTCTCTTTATTATTTTTATTATTTTCGTAATCATAATTTCAGTAAACTTTAAATTTGTTTTTATTTTATTTTCGCTTCCAAAATCAATTCTTAAATTCTGTTTTTTATTTTTTTTCCCGGAACGCAGGTTTTCTTGGGCACGATTCTACCCAGGATTTCGAGAGACAAGCATTCGTATAATCCGGTCCCTGAGGATTCGACCCTACTTCCCCTTTACTATTTCTTTTTCATTATTTTACAGGGAATAGGATACTTTTGGTGCTCTCAACGACCGCATCAAATTTTGGCGCCGTTGCCGGGGATCGGCAACATACTAATCTTGTTTTTCTTTGTTTTCTATGACCAGATCTGCTCCAGGTACTCTTGAGTTCGACTCAGAAATCAAAAAGACTGCGAAAGCTAATCAAAAGGAAACAAAACTAAGGAAAAAGCAGTTAGCGGTGGTTGGAACTCAAAGCAATCCACCGCCAGAAATTAGAATCGACGACGAAGTAGAGTCTAGGGTTAACGAAAACCCTACTCAAACGTTAGAAAGTAAAGAAGAAGAAGTCGATTCCCCTGAAGAAGTGCTGAACACTAGGGTTGACGGAAACCCTAATTTAGCACTTCAACCTATGGCTCAGATAATTCGGTAACTGGCCGAAGCGCCAATAGAACAACCGCTACTATGCATTGCGTATCCTACTATGGATACTGATTTTGAATTAAAGTCGGGCTTGATTCAGCTACTGCCAACTTTTCATGGGTTACAAAATGAAAACCCCCACAAGCATTTAAAAGAATTCCATATGGTTTGTTTGAGTATAAAACCTCGGGGGGTAACTGATCAAATTGCGCTTTCCCTTTTTCCCTAACAGATTCAGCTAGGGAATGGTTATTTTATTTACCTTCTGGATCCATTACAACTTGGGCTGATCTATCTCGTTTATTTCTTAACAGGTTTTTCCCTGCATCATGAGCGGCTGAGTTAAGAAGAGAAATCGTGGCATAAGGCAAAAAGACGCAGAAACTCTATACGACTATTGGGAGCGATTTAAGAAGTTGTGTGCAAGTTGCCCACAACACGGTATAACAGAACAGTCTTTGCTCCAGTATTTTTATGAAGGCTTGAAACCCATGGAGATGAATATGGTAGATGCCGCAAGTGGGGGAGCGTTCGTCAACATGACTCCACAACAAGCAAGAACTTAATCTCCACAATGGCTACGAATTCCCAGCAATTTTGAGCCAATCCTGAACCCCTTAGAAGGGTTCACCAGCTAAGTAATTCTACCATTGAAGATAGACTTGATAGACTTACTAATATTGTGAATTCCCTTGTTACAGAAAAATCGAAACCAGCCCGAGTATGTAGAATATGTGCTACACATGAACATACGACTGATGCGTGCCCTAGTCTGTGTGACGATTCTATGGCCCATTTAGATGCTGTGGGAAATTTTCCTGGGCCACCACAAAGACGATACGACCTTTACACTAATACCTACAACCCAGGATGGAGGGACCACCCTAATTTTAGTTATGGGGCTAATCCACGATATAACCAGCCATACCAAAATCGAGCCTCACAACAGTCGCAAGATTTAGGTAATTCTTTAGAAACTTTGGTCAATAAATTAGCAACTAATGTCCTTGATTTTCAATAGCAAACTCTCAATTTCCAAAGAGAAATGAAGGGTTTTCAGCAAAAAACCGAAGCATCCATAAGGGAGTTGACCACATCAATTGAGAAATTAAATTCTCAAGGGAAACTTCCATCACAAACAGAACCAAACCCGAGGCAGAATACGAATGCAGTAATGTTACAAAGCGAAAAGGTCCTGGAACCAGTTCCTGGCAAGAATCTTGGTCAAGAAATCGTCCAGGAGACTCCAGGAAATGACGAACAGATCCGAGCGAAACCCCCACTGTCGAAAATACAACCTCCATTCCCAGGACGATTAAATCAGTATAAAAAAAGTAAGGAAGACAATGAGATCCTCGAAACATTCAGGAATGTTGAGATCAACTTACCACTGTTAGATGCCATTAGACAGATTCCGCGGTATGCCAAGTTCCTCAAAGAACTTTGCACCAACAAACGAAAACTAACAGGTAATGAAAAGGTAAGTGTTGGTGAGAATGTTTCCGTAGTTCTACAGCGAAAAATGCCGGTTAAATGCATAGATAGGGGTATGTTCGCTATTCTATGTAAAATTGGCCATTTAGGAATTAAGAAGGCTATGTGTGATTTAGGGGCCTCCATAAATGTAATGCCTTATTCTATTTATGAATCACTTAACGCGGGTTTTTTGACAAAGACAGGTGTTACCATTCAGTTGGCAAATAGGTCCATTGCGCATCCCGAAGGGGTCCTCGAGGACGTATTAGTCAAAGTCAACGGGCTTATCTTCCCTGCAGATTTTTATATGATAAAAATGGAGGAGGATAACGCTCCTGGGTCTTCAGACATCTTGTTGGGGTGACCTTTCCTTAGTACTGCGAATACTAAGATTGATGTACGAAGCGGAACCCTTACGATGGAGTTTAACGGGGAGATTGTGAAGTTTAACGTTTATGGCACTATTAGTCACCTAAGTGAAGTCTTGGACGTAAACCGTGTCGACATAATTGACTCATCAGTAGAAAAAACTTTTGAGTCATCTTATGGAGATAAACCTAAAATGATGTTTGATGATTTTGAATCTGTTAATAAATTATTGGCTCCCATGAATACTAAACTTCTACCTCCTGTTGTGCAGGCACCAGATCTGAAATTAAATCCACTTCCTGAACATCTCAAATGCACATTTTTGGAGAATGATGAGATCATTGCCGACTTAAAAGGGATCAGCCCCTTGGAGGAAAATACGGAACCAAAGAAAAAGGCGCAAGGACGATTAAACCCAAATATGGTGGACGTGTTAAAAAATGAGAATTTTCAAGCTCATAAGAACAAAAGAATTCAGCTGGAACAGCCCCAATACTAGTTGAGGCGTCAAGCTAGCGACGTTAAACAAGCGCTTGTTGGGAGGCAACCCAATCTTTCTTTTTATTTTTATTTTTATTTTTATTTATTTTTTCTTTTATTATTTATTATTTTATTTTATTTAAATATTAATAAATTTCTCTTCTTCCATCTAGGTGAAATAGAGCGAAAATACGAAGAAAAAAAAAGACAGAAAGTGTGCACCAAAACAACCCTATCCATGCTGCCAAACAGTTCTATTCCAGACTTAGAATCCCCAAAACCTGCAGCCAAACACCCCTTTTCAGCAAATAAAACCCCCAAACCTTACATTTTTCCCCCAAATTTCTCCATAATCGCCGACTCCTTTCTCCTCCACCACCCACCGCCGATTTCTTAGCCACCATGGTGAGAACCCGAAGCCGAACCAACATTGCACACGTCACCCACCCCGTCTCCACCTCTTGCCGCTTCGCCATCTTCTTCTCCACTGTGTGCGCCAACCGACAGTAACTACATGGGGAGTTTTTCTAAACTTTTTTTTCTCCACCTATTTGTTTTCCTTTTACTTTCACATCGAGGACTATGTGTTTTAAGTGGGGGGAAGGCATTCTTCGTTGTTACTGTTATTATCTGCTATTTTTGCTGTCATATTGTTGTTGCTGTTGTTTTGTGCTCGTTTCTGCCTATTTATTTTAAGAATATCCTGCTGCTTTTCATGCCCAAGATTTCACCAGGAATTGCCTACTGTTTGATTTTCATGCATGATTCTTACCTTCTAAGGAAGTTATGATTTTTCCCATAATTGATTCCATCTTCACTGTTTTATTTTTATTAGGCTAAAAATAATTGTGATTAATTGGGTTAATTCTATCTTACTTTTCGTAAAATTGATCAAGTTTAATATAAAGTGAACACTTAAAATGATTGCATGCTGTTAGAATTGTGTGACCCAAATTCTAAGAGATTGCTTGCAAGTCAAGTTAAACAAAAATATATTTTCTTTCTAGAAGATTTAGTATTTATTAGTATAATATATTTAGCATTTATTAGTATAGTTTATTTGACTTACTAATTTAGCCTATAAATAGGCTCTTTTACAATCTTAGAAAAAAAGAGACACCCATTAGATTAGAACTCATAACACATTCAGAGAATTTTGTGTTTACGTTTGAGGGTTCTTTGTTTTTCGGATTTTCGGGGTTTAGTTTTTATCTCCATCTTTTGTACTCTTCATTCTTTTGCCATTATAGTAAAATTATCTTTGCCCGTGGTTTTTTATCCTCTTTTGAGGGGTTTTTCCACGTTAAATTTGTGTGTTCATCTTCTCAATTTCTTCTACTATTTTTACTTGTTCGTTGCTTATTCGGGACGATCCTAACAAGTGATATCAGAGCTAGTTTAACTTTCATAGATCAGCCCGGTCAGAGATGGCAGCAACAAGGTTTGAAATTGAGAAGTTCAATGGTGAGACAAATTTCAATCTGTGGCAAGTTCGGATGATGGCAATTCTAGTTCAAAATGGCTTGAAAAAGGTTGTTACAAGGAAAAAGCCTGAGAATCTAAATTAAACAGAATGGGAAGAGCTTGATGAAAAGACCTTGTCTGCAATCCAGTTGTGCCTCGCGAATACAGTATTGCAGGAGGTATTGATGGAGAAGACCTCATTCGCCTTGTGGAAAAGGTTAGAAACTCTTTATGCGACTAAGTCTCTGGCTAACCGTTTAGTGTTGAAACAACGTCTATTTACGTTTCGCATGAACGAAGGTGAGCTTCTTAAAGATCACATCAGTCAATTCATTACTCTTTTAAATGATTTAAAGAACGTTGAGGTTCATATTGACGATGAAGATCAAGCTATGCTATTATTGTGCTCTTTACCCTCTTCATACAAGTCTTTCAGGGGGACTCTGATTTATGGTAGAGACAAACTCTCGTTCGAAAATGTGAAGAGTCATTTGTTGAGTAGAGACAAACTCGACAATGAGTTTGATTTGAATAGCAAAGCAGATAGACAAGCTTCCGTTTTGGTAGCATCAAAGAAACGAGACAAAAGGTGTCGCTATTGCAAAAAGTTAGGTCACGTCAAAGCAGATTATTATAAACTGCGAAATAAAAGAGCTGCTGAGAGTAACGAGGAAGATGTAGCTGGTGCTAATTTGGTCGATGAAGGCGGTGATGATTTCTTGTTAGTGTCAACGAGCGATAACTCCAAGCTTACGTCTGAGTGGATCCTAGATTTAGGATGTTCTTTCCACATGTGTCCCAATAGAGAATGGTTCTCCACATACAGTTCAGTTGAAGATGGAGTTGTGCACATGGGAAACGATTCATCTAGTAAAATAATCGGTATTGGTACTGTTAAAATTAGGATACACGATGGGACAATTAGGACACTCTCAGATGTCAGGTATGTACCTGATTTACGAAAGAATCTCATCTCATTGAGTATTTTAGACTTGAAAGGATGCAGAATCAACATCGAGTCAAGCGACATTAAAGTATCTCGTGGAGCTCTCGTTTTGTTAAAAGGTAAAAGAACCGGCAGTCTTTATATTCTGGAAGGTTCTACAGTGACCGGTGAAATCGGACATCCCTCGTCCGTTACGGAGTCAAAGTCAACTCATTTGAAGCGGAGGCAACTTGGTCATAGGAGGGAAAAAGGTATGACCATTTCGTTGAAGAGAGGTTCTCTTTTGGATGCAGGTTTTGAAAAGTTAGGGCACTGTATTCGTGAAAATCAGACCCGGGTTAGTTTTGATTTGGCAGTGCACAAGTCGAAGGCTAGAAGTCTTCCAGCTTCTAAGCATAGATTCGACTCAGTTAATTCCCTGCATAGTTCAAGATAGGCCCGTGGCGGGTTTTGGCAAAGATGGCATTGAAAGAATTTGTGTCAAGGTGGAGATTGTTAGAATTGTGTGACCCAAATTCTAAGAGATTGCTTGCAAGTCAAGTTAAACAAAAATATATTTTCTTTCTAGAAGATTTAGTATTTATTAGTATAATATATTTAGCATTTATTAGTATAGTTTATTTGACTTACTAATTTAGCCTATAAATAGGCTCCTTTACAATCTTAGAAAAAAAGAGACACCCATTAGATTAGAACTCATAACACATTCAGAGAAATTTGTGTTTACGTTTGAGGGTTCTTCGTTTTTCAGGTTTTCGGGGTTTAGTTTTTATCTCCATCTTTTGTACTCTTCATTCTTTTGCCATTATAGTAAAATTATCTTTGCCCGTGGTTTTTTATCCTCTTTTGAGGGGTTTTTTCACGTTAAATTTGTGTGTTCATCTTCTCAATTTCTTCTACTATTTTTACTTGTTCGTTGCTTATTCGGGACGATCCTAATACATGCTTAATTAATGTTCATGGCTATTAGGTGATTATTGAAACTTATTTTTGACACTTAAATTTTTTTCTTTCCTGAGTTCTCAAGAATTTTAAATATCATTTAATTTTTAATAAATGTTTTCCATAGTTATGAGTACAGCTTAGATCGTGACTAACTGAGTAACCGGGGTAGGGTACTTGGGTTGTCATTCTACTTCGCATCAAAAGGTTGTGTGACGTGACAAGTAAAACTCCGCTAGCCGAGGTTATGAGTATGGCTCAAATCGTGACTGACTGAGTAACCGGGGTAGGGTGCTTGGGTTGTCATTCTACTTCGCGTCAAAAGGTTGTGTGACGTGTTGGGTAAAACTCCGCTAACTGGAAATAAATAATTTTAGGAGTATGTTGGGCTGAGTAACTGGGGTGGGGTGCTTGGGTTGTCATCTCTCTTCGCGTCAAAAGGTTTAATATATTCCTAAGCAAATAAATAATAATAAAATTTAAAAAAAAGAAAAAAAAGAAAAAAAAGAAAAAAAAAGTACTAATAAAGTTGCACTTCGGGGACTAAAGGAGGAAATAATTAAGGTGTCTTAGTAGGTTTGGTAATTTACCTAAATGGCATAACTCAAGTCGATCTTAATTTTTGTGTGAAATAATTGGAATACTTTTTCTGTTTTACTTAAAGCAAGCTTAGAGGTCTCTTTATTTTTCATATGCGTTTTTAACTAATTTTTATGAAACTTTGGAGTGGTATTTCTTTTATGGCAGAATCTAGCTTTCACAGTCGATAGGAACCATACTTGAGGGCAAGCATGGGCTAAGTAGGGGGAATTTGATAATACTCTAAAATGACGTGTTTTTATATATTAATCATGTGTTTATTTTGAGCTTGAGCCTACTAATTGGAGCTATTTATGTCTTTTTATCTTTTAGGGACTAAATTGGAGGTGAAAAGTAAATTCAAGGGAAAAAGCGTCAATTTGGAGATTAAACGGGCCAATATGCAACGTGGGACAAATATGGTGCCAAAAGTGCGAACATGGAAGGCACAAGGACTTAAAAGCAAATAGAAGAGATTTTATTTTGGAAGACTCTATTTTATTTTATTCTATTAGGATAATTAATATTAAGATAATTATTAGGATTATTCAAATTTAGGATTTTATTTTAATTATCTTTGTTTATCTTTAATTAAATGTATTTATCTTTTTAGAATTTAAGTTTAATTAGACTATCTCCCTAGCACTATAAATAGGGGGTGAAGTGACTCTATTTGGGGGCATCTTTTTCTGTAAACACTCTCCCCCAAAAGTCTTTTGTTCTTTCATATTTCTTTTCAATAAAATTTCTTTTTCCATATTTTTATTTATTTGATTTCCTTCCATTATCATGAGCCACTAAAAAACCCTTCTAGCCAAAAGTTGTCAATATTTCCCCAAAAAGGGTTCTTGAGGCCTAGAATTCGTACTTAGCCTTCTCGCCGAGTATTCATCGTTTCTCCGCACTACGAGCTGACGCTTCCGTCCATGGCCCTTAAGAAGTAAGCTTTTCAGCATATAAAAAGGCGGTCGCTTTGTATGTTTTGGAAGGACTGCATAGTCAGTTCGTTAACTTACTGCGCCAGAGGTTGGCGAGCCAAATAGACAAAATGGCGTGGGATTCGCCATTGAGAAGCGTTGATCTAGCATAGATTACTGGCTAGAGTCAGGTTCCCTAAAAATCGTAAATCTAATCTTTGGAGTTGGTGGTCGTAGGCGTCCTCTTCCACTATAACTGGCTTACTTGTGTCGAGAAGGATCATCTAAAAGCCAAGGATTGAGCCCAAGGCGGAATGAGACAACCGGAGGCTGGAACTTTCCCATAAGAATTTCTTTTCTCTTAAAACTCTCTTTATTATTTTTATTATTTTCGTAATCATAATTTCAGTAAACTTTAAATTCTATTTTTATTTTATTTTCGCTTCCAAAATCAATTCTTAAATTCTGTTTTTTTATTTTTTTTCCCGAAACGCAGGTTTTCTTGGGCACGATTCTACCCAGGATTTCGAGAAACAAGCATTCGTATAATCCGGTCATTGAGGATTCGACCCTACTTCCCCTTTACTATTTCTTTTTCATTATTTTACAGGGAATAGGATATTTTTGGTGCTCTCAACGACTGTATCAGTTATTTTAAGGGTAATTACAAGTATGTATACTAAAATCTCGAATGAAAAAATAGTATGTGATGAGATGTAGCAGCTATGCGTAAAAGAAGGAAGAGCAAGATAGTGAGGTTAAAATGATATATCATTTAAGCATGATAAGCTATTGCTTGATGAATGTGTTTTTAATTACACTTATTTGCATATATATGCTTACTAAGCTCTCATGCTTACCCTCTTTCCTTTCTCTTTTCTTATAGTGCCGCCAAAGTAGTTCGAGAATCGTCGCCTACGTCGTTGAAGCCAGTCACACTATCCTTGAAGCACTTGGTATAGCTAGTTTTATCTTTTTGATTATGGCATGTATAAGAACCTTTGATTTTATTTTTGTGTGACATTGTTTTGGGGCCAAAGATGTTGGCTTGTTTTAGCATTTGACTCATTTTGTATAAGGCCGGGAAAATGGCTAATATTGTAAGTCGTTATATGAATACAAGATAGTCTTTTACGAATGTGAAATGTTTATAGGCCTTAGCTATGGTTGTTGGTTGAGAACTCATATTAAAGTTGATTTTGACATGTTGGTTGGTATTCAATTTTGTTTCAGGGTGGCATAAGGCTTGGTAAATATCCTAATATTGTCCACATAGGTAGACACATGGCCAGCCCCATGGGAGTGGTGTCCGGCCATGTGTCCCCTGCACGTAAATTTTGCAAGTCAGTATACATGGTAGTAAACACACGGGTAGAGACACGACCGTATGTCTCAGCCATGTGAAGGATACGGGTTAGTATACGGGCGTGTGCCTTGGCCGTGTGCCCTAAATTGGATGCTGACATCAGAAATAGAATGTCAAGGATTTTTAAACAAGGGCTAGGAGAAGGGCGTGTCATGGCCATGTGAGGGATACGGGCCATAGATACAGGCGTGTGACAGGCCGTGTGAAAACTCCCGTAGGTTCAAATTTAAAATTTAATTCGCACTGGTATGGGACGCGGGCGTGTCCCTAGATGCTTAGGCCCTGTATGACACATGGGTCATCAGCATGATCATGTTATAATGACCACATGGGCATGTTGCCCTTCCACACGGGCGTGTGTCTGTTTCAAGAGTCATTTTTATTTAGTTTTTTAAGAACCCGAGTTGGTCTCCAGGGAAAGTTTGAGACCTCGTAAGCCCACTTTAAGGAGTCTACACAGAGTCCGAAAGAGTTTTAAATTTAATCAAGCCTTGATGACTCGGAAATGAATGTATGCATGTGGTTAAGTATGGTAATGCCTCGTGCTCAGCCCCGGCCTCAGACTCAGGTAAAGGGTGTTACAATCTCAACTCCTATATCTTAGCTTGGAAGGCCAAGTATAATGATACACAAACCAAGTGCGAGCAAGTGGAGGAAGAGAACAGTTTGCTGAAAGCCAAAGACTCCTCTTGAGAAAATTCAAAGCCCAAGAACAACACCACTTAGTCGAGCTGTAATTATAACTTATTGAGTTTAGTTTTGTATAGAAGAAACGAAGAAAGAAATGGAATTATAAATTATGAGATATAATAATTTTCGTGAGACAGGGTCAAAATGATTTTGGGATCCCCTATTCTAACTTTGAAAATTCATTATAAATTGTACAAAAATATTTAGGAGATAAAATTTATATGAATAAATTCGTAATGAGTCTATTTTCAAGGAAAACAAATGGTAACTTAAGATGAGATTTGTACTGAAAGATATTTAATTTTTAGTGAAAAAGTGTCAGAGCTACCTAGCAGCAGAATAGGGGAAGATTTGAAGAAAAAAACTGTATTAATTGGCTTACATAGAAATTCTAAAATTTTTATGGTAAAATTTCATTGAGTCTAGTTTCAAAAAAAAAAATCCTAATTTTGAATTCGGTAGGTCAAGATATAAATAATTTAGTTAAAGTTACATATAAGTGTGTCATACTAAAGGTAAAAGATTTTTATATAAGTACACGTACATAGCGATGTAAAATGGAGATGAAGAGGAGGAAAAATAATAAGAGAGTTATAATGTTAAGAAATTGTTGTAAATGATAGATTTGCTAACACGTAGAATAACTTTAAGTTTACTGTTGAAGTATAAGTGAGTGAATGTTTTTAAATGAATTAAGGAAGCCTTAATTGATGAATTGACTAGTAAATTTTGGCAATAGTGATGGTATGTGGAAAATTTAAACTATTTTTGCCGTACAAGTCCTCTAATTAAAGGACTTATTTGTAAAACTTCAATAATTGTGTTAACTCTATAAATTTTGGTACAAAAGGTATGCACATAGAGTTTATTAGTTAAGAAAATACCATATATATATTTAAGAAATGGGTTGTTGGATAATGATCTTGGATGATAAACCGCATATTTTGGACATATTGAGTAATTTGAAATGACTTAGAGAAGTTAAGGAATAAAGGTGTAAATTGTTCCTTAATGAATTTCTCTTATTTCCAAACGTGAAATCAAAATTTAGCATCGATACTAGGGGTAAAATACTGATACCTTAAGGAAGGTATCAATACTTTAGTCAAAGTATTGATACTATAGGAAAAGTATCGATACTTCAATATAGATATCGATACATGTTTGATTTTTTTTTTTAATTTTTTAAACTTCGAAGCTTAAATTGGTATCAATACCTTGGCTAGGGTACCATACCTTATATTCAGTATCGATACTTGAGCCTTGCTTTGTATGGAAAAAAATTATGAAACAAATTTTACCCAATAATTTTATAATATTTTATTTAATATCGACTTAATATGGGAATATTACGTTGATAATACTAAAATATTTACTACAAGAAACCCAGCTTATTAGAATATAGCCATGGTTGTTCTAGCAACAAATGTAGCATTCCCATATCTTTACTCAACAGTCGAGACAGATATAGGGGTATTACATTGTAAGTACTAAGTTAATACCCAAAATGAAATATATACATTTGAAGGTCCAATAGGAGGTGTAAATACATCACAATGGATCTCAACAATTCTGAAGATGTTGGGACAATGGTGTTTAGGCACCATGAAACGAGATGTTGCCGTGGAGGTAAAGATATGCTCGATATTGGGTACAAGATTTCAAATTATGCAAGCTTAGACTATCCTGAAGCCTACATATCATCCATATATTCCATCAATGTTAGACGGTTCATATCCCTTTCTTGATTACATTACTTAGGGATCTATAATGCCAGAGTCCCCTTCAATGGCGAACATTCCTACCACATTTCCCAATTACTATACTAAAGGGCACACGATCCTTGAAAATCTTTCAGTGCTGAATATTCCTTGTTAGTATCCTGAGTTTGATACTCAAGAGTCTAAAATGTCAAATCTTTGCGAGTTTTATGACAGTATGCTATCTATGTCTCTACTCGAACCATATATAAAAGTGTATATAACAAATATATTTATTAAAGTTTCATGTAAAAACAAAAAATTATTTTAGTTCAAATAGTAAATAAAAAATATATGCGTTGTGTTCTAGGTTCATATCTCATTATAGATAAATTTTTATTAATTTATAAAAATATAAAAAAATAAAAATACTCACATAATCATATAACTTAATTAACAAATAAAATAAAATTTTTAATAATTTTCTAACTGAATTAGAAATGGATGACACGTAAAAAGTAACTGCATAGAATATTTACGCGATAAGCTGTGATTTAATTATGCTGCATGCAATATGTAATAAATGATTTAAAAAAAATTAATTGTGTTGCATAATTTAAAATAAAAATACTTAAATATAGCGTAATAATCTTTCTAGAAGCACTAAAATTAGATGTCAGAAGCCAATGTTGAGTGATAAAATGAAAAATAAATTCCACCAACCGCATGACGCTTGGCTGTCTTTAAAACACATCCTTACCCTTGTAAGGTTGGAATCAAAATCCAGTTATCAAATTGGTTTCTGCCAAATGGATTCAAGCACTAATGACGTAATCCGTGATTGTCCCCCGTTCTTTAAAGTCTACAAAGATGGCCGAGTTGAGAGATACTTTGTCACACAACCGGTTCCGGCGGGGCTGGACCGGACGGCCGGCGTCCAGACTAAAGATGTGGTGATTTCACCGGCTGTCAAGGCCAGGATTTTCATGCCACAAAGTACAACCCCAGGTCAGAAGCTTCCCCTGCTTGTTCACTACCATGGCGGTGGCTTTTCCATTGGATCGGCCTTCGACACCGTCACCTATAAAGTGGTTGCCCCACTTGTAAAACAAGCCAATATCGTTGTGGTTTCGATTGATTACAGGCTAGCCCCCGAGCATCCTCTACCGATTGCGCACGATGATTCATGGGTAGGGCTACAATGGGTCGCTTCTCACGCAAACGGACAAGGGCCCGAACCATGGCTCAATGACAATGCGGATCCCAGCCGAATTTTCTTGGCAGGTGAAAGCGCCGGAGCCAATATTGCCCACTTCGTGGCAGTCCTAGCTGGTGCAACCAAATTGGTGGGTTTAAAAATCAGAGGGATGCTTCTAGTACATCCGTATTTCGGAACCAGAGAACCAAACGATAATGAGTTGGACAAGTACGTTTGTCCAACGAGTACCGAATTCGACAATGACCCGATTGTGAACCCGGCAGCGGATCCGAAATTGAAGGAAATGGCATGTGAAAGGGTGATTGTTTTGGTAGCAGAGGAAGATGGGTTTAGAAACAGAGGAGAGGCTTACTATGAAACATTGACGAAGAGTGGGTGGCGAGGAAAGGTGAAATTTTTCGAGACGAAAGGAGAGGGTCATTGCTTCCATGTCGTCATCGACAATCACAACACTGAGGTCTTGAAGAACAAAATGGTTGATTTTATAAACAAAGATATCTGATTATGCCTGCTCTTCTTAGTTCTTTCTTTTTTATTGTTATGTTTCTAAAATAATTTTATTTTTTAAAGTTTATCATATAAATCAAAATTTGCATCTCCAATAATAATCTTATTGAAAGTTAATTTTACTAGAAAATATCAACTTTGATTTGATATAATTATACATAAAATTTTAATTGTGATTCAAATGTATATTTTAATTTTAATTTTAATTCAATTATACATATTTTTAAAAAATAAATATCTCAACTTATTTTTACATTAAATAAATATAATTATTTATGTATGTAACATATAAATATAAAATTGGGTTATATCAATAATAATATCGACGATTTATGAAAAATGAATCAAATCAAATTTCTGTATATAAAATTACATAAAATTAAAGTTTATGTGATGTTGATGTGTCGGTTTTATGTCTTATACCATTTAAGAATCAAAAGATGAATACATATAGCCCCTGTGATATAGCTAAATTATCAGTTTAGTACATATGCTATTTTCTTATCAGTTTGACCCTTGTACTTTTATTATGTATATCCCCGTCATCCCATCTATATTTTTCGTTAAAAAACCTCCCAATCCAATCAAATGTTGCCACATATAAAAATTCAAATATACTTGAAAATACAAAAGAAAAACTTAAAAATTTATTTAAAAAACCATAAAATTCTTAAAAGATTCAGACAATTCTAAAATTTCCTAAGAAAACGAAAAATTCCAAACAATTAAAAAAAAAATCTATGAATTGTTAAAAATTTTTGAAGTTTCACATACTTATAATATTCTTTTAAAGTTTATAATTTTCAAAAATAGATTATGAATTTTTTTTATAATTTTCTATGTGTTAATATTTTGTCGGGTTTTTATTTTTTGGGGTTTCTAATGAATTTTAAATTTTTTTATATTTTCTAAAATTTTAAATTATTTTTTAACTTTTTCTTGATATATGGCAGCGTGCTATTGATTGGCTTGGACATTTTCTAAACAGAAGTTTGGATTTGAGTAATGAATATTACAGAATGAAAGTACATGAACTAGATTGATAAAAAAAAGAAAAGTCCAAGGGCACAACTGATAAAAAATAATATAAATACTAAAGTAAAAATTTAATTACAGTTAGAAGCTAAAAGAGGTATTAAACCAAACAAAAAATTGTAAACCAATCAGGGTTATGTCAATTTTTTCTTCCTAGAAAAAGAAAAGAAAAAAAATGAATCGTATGCTAATATGCCATCACTTCAAAATTTTGAATCATTGATCATTGGTTAGGGCTTTGCAGCAATGAGGCAAACCCAATGCTAAGTTGAGTTTTGCATCAATAATCAACCAACCATAATAATAACCAAGTTAAAGAAACAAGGAAATAATGCATCAACAGAATTATCCATCCATTAACAAATGAATAAAGTTTAGTACTAGTATATCATTGAGTGGGCAAAATTAAGGATTACAGTAATCCAAAATAAAAATTCAAAAAACATAAATAAATAAATAAATAAACATCTCCCCTTCAATTGCAGCAACAGTAGTAGCAACACTCCCTCTCAATGTTAGCTCCCCACTACATCATCGTTCCACCTTTTTGGTCAACAAACTTGTCAATGTATTCATCATTAGGGAGGGCAAGAAGATCATATTGCAAGGCCTTTTGTCTATCAATTACCTTCTTTATAGCCTTGGCCTCTACACATAACCTATCTACATGTCTCTGATTGAACTCAATGTTAGAGTTCAACTCAACAATAATCCTTTGCTTAATGCCCGAGAGGATGGATGTGGTGCCTGCAGTAGTGGGAACATCCTGAGATTAAGCATCTTCCTCCTCCTTTGCATCATCAGACTCAGAATCTAAAGCTTCGTTGGTTGGATCATTCATAGTGTGTTTCCCTTCAACCACTTGTGGGAAAACCTCAATTCTGGCACAAGCTTCTCAAATTGTTTTGTTGCTCGAACAATTCTGGGATTCTTAGTGTGTAGCACTTGAAATATAAGGGAAGAGAATGGCGGTAGGTACCGAGGGTGAACCTCCTCAGCATTTTTCACAATCTCATCAAAGATAATTTGGCCTAGGTCGAATTCGACCATCTTTACTACCTTTCACAATATAATGGTTACTAGTTTACTCACTTAATCTCTCTGGCTATTAGGAAGTCAGTAGAGAGAGAAGAGGCGTGAAGGTTACCATTGTCTAGCCAAGTAAGATGAAGGTTGTTGGTTACAGAAACAACGGTTGAATCAATGCTCTCATTGAGCTCCGTCGTGTTCTAACCAAAACTTAGAGCTTAACATAACTTACAATGCTCAAGGAATATTGCTTTTGGATGATGATTCAATTGGAACCAATTCTAATTTTCAGTTGCAGGAAATCTTGCTTTTGAACGTGTAGTACTAAACTTTCTCACTTCTTTTTGCTGTTTCTTTTTTCTTACTTCAAGATGAGTTGATTTTAGATTAGTTTTACGATGATCAATACTTTTAAGATCGTCAGTGGTTTTAATTAGATACACACACCCACTTCAAAATCAAATGATCATATCACTATATTTAGGCTTACCTTAATCATGCTTGCTTTAACAAAAATAAAATAAAAATCAAGGGTGCGTTTGGTTCGCTGTATTGGATTAGAGGTGTAATAGCAAATCAACTGTTTGGTTGAATGTAATGGAATAGAGGCGTAAAAGTAATCTTGTGTTTGGTTGAATGAAATAGAGGTGTAATAGCATAATAAAAATACTAAAATGACTAGAATACCCTTAGCATAAATTTGTTTTGGTAAATAATTATTGTTATTGTTATTTAAATTTTAATAAGATTATTATTATTATTATCAGTAATAAATATTTTAATCATAATTAAACATAATTATTATTAAATATATTTTAATTAAAATATATAATTTAATAAAATTCTTATAATTAGCAGAAATTTGTTTTGGTAAATTATTATTGTTATTGTTATTTAAATTTTAATAAAATTATTAATATCAATAATAAATAATTTAATCATATTTAAACATAATTATTATTAAATATATTTTAATTAAAATATATAATTTAATAAAATTCTTAATAATTAATATTCTTATATGAATTTACTCAAATCATAATATATGATACTGTAAAATATAAATTAACATAATTATTATTAAATATATTTTAATTAAAATATATAATTTAATAAAATTCTTAATAATTAATATTCTTATATGAATTTACTCAAATCATAATATATGATACTATAAATGAAAATTTGAAATAATTAATATTAAATATATTTTAATTATAATATATGATTTAAAATAATTTAAAATAATTATAACTAATAAATTATATTTTATGAATTTGTATAATCTAAAATAATAATTATTACATATAATTTAATAATTAATATTAAATTTCATAAAATACTTGATAATAAATTTTCTTATATGAATTTATACAATTTAAAATAATTAATATTAAATATAATTTAATAGTGATATATAATTTCATAAAATTCTCAATAATAAATTGTTCTTATATAAATTTACTAAAATCAATATATAACTTGAGAATTATATTCTGCATAAACATAATTAACTTATATTAAGAAAAAGTTAGATGAAAATGAAATTGTACATCATAATCCATATGTTATATAGTTTTACAACATCAAAAAGTTTGAACATTGATTTTTAATGGTGAGAAAGAAATCTTCTGACCCATTCCAATCGGGCAACAGAAAGTAAACTAAAGAAAACGATCATTTGAGTTGGATGATCGGGAATCTCCTTTCTTCTGTTCTCAGGAATGATACTAACAAGCAGGCATACAACACCCGCAACCACAGGACTTGCCACACTAGTGCCTGATAATTGTTTACAACCAGTACTGATCTTGGATCCCATAATTTCCTGCCCATATGCCACAACATCTGGTTTGACACGACCATAACTGCAAAGATAATCAAACAAGTTTAATATTCATGATCAGGACAATAAAGCTTGCTTAATAAGGGAGTTACACATGGAATATCATAAAGTACATGAAATTGAAAATAATTTAAAGCCTTCATACGATCAACACTAAAAAGAAGGGGCCGATAACAAGACCTCAATACCTTTAGAGAAAAAGTATAGTATAGTAGTTAAATTAATAAGTGACTACTCCAAAATTAAATATATTTTAAGTTTCACTGTCACCATTACACCCCCAACCAAAATAAACTTTCCAGGAGAGGCGTCCTAGCCTTTTTTTTTCTTAAAATGAAAATGATTATGGGCTAGAAGAGCATGTTTTGAACAAAGTGAAGAACAGTTAATATCGTAGAATAGAGCAATACACTACCCATGAGGAATCTCCCAAGTACTCATGCCACGTGATGAAAATGAGGCTATGTGATCACTATAATCGATTCCACCAACACCAATAACATCACTTTGGTCTGCTGGGTTGTTTAAAGTGCCATACAATGGCCCATCATTTCCAATGGCTGACACCATAATAATATTATTGGCTGTTATTTCCCAAACCTGGAGAACCATAAAGCAGCAAGCATTAACCAAAAACGTTCAGCTCCATTGTATGTAAGGATAAGCATGCAAAACTGAATGTGGAAGTTTCAACAGCAGAGTAGGTAACTTCACTGGCTAATCCTTCCATATTTGGAAATAAATGTCCAAAGAAAACAAGCAAACTTCTTCAAAATGCAAAATATTGAAAGAGGAAGTCAACTCATGAATTTGAATGATCATAGCATGGTTCATGGGATTTAAGAGAGGCCAAAAAACTTGTGGGAAGCAAGTGAATGCATTATGATTGAAGCATTTCCGCATGCCACTACAACCAAACTTAGACAATTTTGCAGTTTTGAAACAAAATTATTAATGATGCTTGACAAATGAACACCAATAAACCACAGGCCATGGGAATCATACCTTCTCTACAAATGGGAGATCCAAGTAATCAGGTCCACCTATGCTCAAGTTTAGCACATCCATGTTGATTGCAATAGCATAGTTGAAAGCATCAAGGAACCAAGATGTATATGATACCTGCAATAAGCTGAGAGCAAAATTCTCATAATCCAGCCAAATTTTATAGAATAACAAATGTTAAAGGGAAAGTCCTTAGGTTGATGGATATACTGTATGATATATATATTCTAATTATAGTAATGAGCAGTTCAAAAGAGCTTCCAACTTCTGTAGTGCATGCTAGGAATTTTCAAATGGATCAAATATAAAGGAAACCAACAACAAAAAGGGTGAGATTTGCAAAGGCCTGATGCAACATCCAATCAAAATACAAAAACAAACAAAATATCCAACACCAACTTGTGTTACCTGTGCATCAGTAAAAACACGGAAAGCATAAATTTCAGTATCTGGTGCAAAGCCAAGACATTCTGCGTCCTCACCAGCAATAACACCAGCCACAAAGGTCCCATGTCCAAGATTATCATTCAAAGTATCCTCATTGGTCCAATTAGTTCGTTCCTGAAAAATTTACTCGCAAGAGTGATTATCAGAACTCCCTATTGAAGACCAACAAGTTATTTTCAATAAGAAAATAATTTCACACCAACAAAAGTTCAACTAACTTCATTTTCCCACTAATGATGTACCTTAATGTTTCGGAAGTGAGGATGATCAGCACGTATTCCAGCGTCGAAAATAGCCATTTTGACTTTAGCACCGGTATACCCTTTTCTCCAAAGAGCATCCGCTCCGAACAAGGAAGTAACTTGAGACCTCTGCGATATAAAAATAAGAAATTCCATAACTTTCCTCCCTCGTTTAAATTCTCATAAATTTGGCTTTGGGAAATTTAGTTAATCGAATTAAAATGTTTACCTGCATCAAAAGATGGCGACTCCAATTAAGTGAGGAATTACTTAAACCCGAATGGTGGAAATGTTTCTCTTTTTCACTAAACGACATCAAAAGATTGAGCAGAGAGCATGGTGTGGCGGGATTGCATTGGCGGGAAAATGCCCTCATCAGATAGAGAGAAGAGGAAGAGGTAACTCTCTGCCTTCTTCGGTTAAAGCTTGAGAGGGAGTTGTTGCATCTTCAGCTTCCGACAACCTCGTCAATCTAAAGCTTCTGGGTCTGTTACAGAAAACAAAGAAAGAAAGGAGAAGAATTTGGGGCTTCTGGGTTAAAACTTCTGGGTCTGTTACAGAAAACAAAGAAAGAAAAACAGAAGCAGCTCTCTTCTTGCCTTTCTCTATGGCATGCTCGACAAGAAATTGGGGCTACTGGCCGAAGGCGAAGCAAGCAATGAAGGAGATAAAGAGAGACAGACCCAGGAAACAGAGGGCAAATTAGGGCGTGAAAAATAAAACGGATGTAAACTGAGGAGAAGCCAGGGATTAGAAAACAGAGAATTTCGGGGATTAGGGCGTAACGTAATAGGGGTGTATTAGGCAATACATTAAACCAAACACCTGCTTAAGAGGGGCTTAAGTGAGGCCCACGGATTAGGGGTGTATTAGCTAATCCAATACATCCAACCAAACATAGTGCAACCGTACAGTACCTAACAAGTTATTGGGTGTTCTTTTAATGGTTTCAGTACCCGCGGGATTATTAACAGTACCGTTTTTGGAAAATGTTAATAAATTCCAAAATCCATTTCGTCGTCCAGTAGCGACAACCGTTTTTTGATTGGTACTACAGTAGCCCTTTGGTTGGGTATTGGAGCAACATTACCGATTGATAAATCCCTAACTTTAGGTCTTTTTTAAATTGAATCAATTAAAAAAAATATCATGATGTGCGTATCTAGGGAGTAGTCACTTCAAAGGCAAAGTGAATTCTCCCTAGATACATTTATTCAATTCTGGTCCGAATCTATGGATTGTGTTGAAGGTTCAAAATCCATTGGATTAAAAATTTTGATAAATCAATTTCGAAATGCTTTTTCTACTTCTTTTCTAGAATGCCCAATATTTGTTTTACATCTTCTATGCGAAAGTGTTCAATTTTCATAAGGTCTTCTCGACTGTTATTCAAAAGGTCCAATAATGTATGTATATTGGACTTTTTGAGACAATTATAGATCCTGGGAGGCAATTCTGATTGGTCAATAAAAATATATTTCAATGCTATTTCTTTTTTCTTTTTTGTTAGTTTAACTAATCTATCATGAAACGGAAAAAAAGGTAAAGTAACATCGTGTTGATTGTTTTCTAAATGTAAGTTTTCTTCTTCCGTATGTAGAAAAGGAATAAATAAATCAATCAAATTGCGAGAAGCTTCATGAAGTGCTTCTTTCGGAGTTAAACTTCCATTTGTCCATATTTCTAGAAAAAGTATCTCCTGTTTTTCATTATCATTCCCATAACAATGAATACTATGATTCGCATTTCGAACAGGCATGAATACAGCATCTATAGGATAACTTCCGTCGTGAAAGTTCTTTGGTGTTTTTATACCGTATCCTCTATTTCTCTCGATTTGTAATCCAATACACAAATCAATTGGTTCGGTTAGGCTGGCTACATGCTGTGTATTATCAACGATTTCCACAGAAGGTGGTAAGATGATGTCTTGAGCAGTTACATATCCGGGACCCTTGGCACAAATAAAGGCGTTACGAGTTCCATACAAATTCCCTCTCAATACAATTTCTTTCAAATTCATTAAAATTTCATGGACTGATTCTTGAATACCTACTATGGTAGAATATTCGTGGGGTATTTTCTCAGATTTTGCACGTGTAATGCATGTTCCTTCTAGTTCTCCAAGCAAAGCTCTTCGCATCGCAATGCCTATTGTGTCGGCTTGGCCTTTCATAAGTGGAGACAGAATAAAGCGTCCATAATAAAGGCGCTTACTATCTGTTCTTGATTCAACACACTTCCACTGTCGTGTCCGAGTCGAAGTAGAGACTTTTACTTTCTCTCGAACCATAGTAATATTATTTTATCTGATCAGATCATTGAATCATTTATTTCTCTTGAAATCTCTTTAGTGTTTATTTCTACACACGTCTTTTTTTAGGAGGTCTACAGCCATTATGTGGCATAGGGGTTACATCCCATACGAAACTTAATAGTATACCACTTCTACGAATAGCTCGTAATGCTGCATCTCTTCCGAGACCAGGACCCTTTATCATAACTTCCGCTCGTTGCATACCTTGGTCTACTACTGCTCGAATAGCATTTCCCGCTGCGGTTTGAGCAGCAAAAGGGGTCTCCCTTCTTGTACCCTTGAATCCACAAGTGCCGGCGGAGGACCAAGAGATTACCCGACCCCGTACATCTGTAACAGTAACAATGGTATTGTTGAAACTTGTTTGAACATGAATAACTCCTTTTGGTATTCTACGTGCACTTTTCCGTGCACTACTGCGCCCATTCCTACGTGAACCAACTTTTGGTATAGGTTTTGCCATATTTTATCATTTCATAAAGATAAGTCAGAGATATATGGATATATCCATTTCATGTCAAAATAGATCTTCTATTTTTATTTGTTTATCGCTTTCTTTAAGATTAGTTTCTTTTCTTTCAGGAGTTCTTTTTAGAATAGAAAGATTATCCTTGTCTTTGTTTATGTCTCGGGTTAAAACAAATTACAATAATTCGTCCCCTCCTACGGATTAGGCGACATTTTTCACAAATTTTACGAACGGAAGCCCTTATTTTCATAGTTGTTATTCCTTAAATTTTTCCGAATTCGCTTATTGGAAGAAAATAAGTTTCTTGAAATTTGAATTGGATCCCCCCGAAAGAAATCTTGAAGTTGAAAAAACTACCTAATTGTTCGAATCCTTGTTGCGAAGTCTATAAATTATACGCCCCCCTGGTTGAATCATAAGCACTTACTTCACTTTTGTTGACTCTATCCCACGTTGGTAAAACTCTCCCGAAACATAACCTAAAATCAGATCTTCATTATCTAAAGGAATCCAGAGTGGGAGTGATTTACTAATTAAATTAAACCTTCATGAATCCATTTTTTTGTTCTTTTATTCCAGGTAAAACTTCCTTGACGTATCAACTACCGTAGGGCAGGAGGAGTTCTATTAGACAACCCGTGCTTTTTTCTTTTTTTTTTTGCACAAATGGAGAATTTCGGATACAATTCGTATACCGGACAGATTACCATATAGAACACAAAATTTCTCCACCGATTCCTTCTAGTCGAGCCTCCCGATCTGTCATTATACCCCGAGAAGTAGAAAGAATTACAATCCCCATCCCGCCTAAAATCCTAGGAATTTGTTGATAGTTAGAATAGATTCGTAGACCTGGTCGACTGATCCGTCGTAAATTTAAAATAGTTCTATGTGGTCCTTTTCTATTCCGTCTATGTCGTAGGGTTAAAACCAAAAAATATTTGTTGCGTTCCCGATGTTTCCTTACGTTATCGATAAAACCTTCTCGTAAAAGTATTTTAACAATGTTTTCAGTGATGTTAGTAGATCCTATTTGAATCGTTCCTTTTCCATTCATATCAACATTTCGTATAGAGGTTATTATGTCAGCAATAGTGTCCTTACCCATGGTAAACTAAAATTTTTGTTGCTCCCGAATTTTGATATAACCAACGTGGTCTTTTTTTTACTTAGTAAAGGTATATACGTGAGACACAATCTACTAATTAATCTATGCCATTTAAATACTCTAAATACTCTAACTATACTTGGGTCTCGTCTTATAATACCTCGGGAGCTAATGAAACTATTTTAGTAAATTTAACTGTCTCAATTCCCGGGCGATCGCACCAAAAATTTGAGTTCCTTTTGGATTTCCTTCTTGATCAATGACAACGGCAGCATTGTCATCAGATCGTATTATCATCCCATTGTCGCGTTTGAGTTCTTTACGAGTACGTACAATTACAGCTCTGATCACTTCTGATCTTTCTAGAGGTGTATTTGGTACTGCTTCCTTGATCACGGCAACAATAACGTCACCAATATGAGCATATCGGCGATTACTAGCTCCTATGACTCGAATACACATCAATTCTCGGGCCCCGCTGTTATCTGCTACATTCAAATGGGTCTGAGGTTGAATCATTTTTGAAATCTCTTTTTTCAATGTAACAAAGGACGAAGAAAAAAAGAAATATTGTTTGTCAAAAAAAAAAGGAAACTCGCAATTGTTTTTTTATTCCCAAGACAAGACTTCTTTCCTTTGGTTCTATATTCCTATCCTGAAATAATGAATTGAGTTTTTATAGGCATTTTTGACGCCGCTATTGAAATAGCCTTTCTGGCTATATTTTCGGCTACTCCGCTCATTTCATAAAATATTCTGCCCGGTTTAACGACAGCTACCCAATACTTGGGAGATCCTTTCCCCGAACCCATACGTGTTTCTGTAGGTTTTACCGTAACAGGTTTGTCTGGAAATATACGTACCCATATTTTTCCACCACGGCGTACATTTCGTGTCATTGCGCGGCGCCCCGCTTCTATTTGTCTAGATGTAATCCAAGCGGGTTCAAGTGCTTGAAGAGCATATCTACCGAAACAAATCCGATTACCTCGATAAGATATCCCCTTCATTCTTCCTCTATGTTGTTTACGAAATCAGTTTCTTTTGGGGTTATAGTTGATGGTTGTTGTTTATGAATTCCATCTCTACTACAGAACTGGACATGAGAGTTTCTTCTCATCCAGCTCCTCGCGAAAAAAAAATGAATAAAAAAATATTTAATTCTTAATCTTAAGATATACGGGTAGTTAATGAATAATTGAATCTTGGGATTCTTTGCTTTGCGATTTTATCTTATCTATTAGAAATTTGTATATCTTGTTTGGATCTATTGGATATATATATAAGTATAAGGAATTAAACACGGATTCTATTTCTAGATAATGTCTTATTTTGGTTTTGTTATAATGTTATAACGAATCTTTATTTTGTTTTTTATCATATTCATATCAGATTCAGATCGACAAAAATTGAACAATCAAATAAAATTAAACTCAAATTTTCGCGGGCGAATATTTACTCTTTTTCTAGTTCAGTTGTCGGGTTAACCCATGACCTCTCAAAATCAGAATACAAAAGAAATGCAGTGGTCTCTGGTTTGTTCCGCCATCCTCCCCGATAAATCATTAGGATTCGTTTTCAATAGAATCCTCTGCATTCACGGGTTCCGTCATCCCCATCGCTCTCGATTAATGCTTAGGTCTGAATTCTCCAATGGAGCCTTAATTTATTAATATTTATTAATTTAATTTTTTAATTTAATATTTATTTAATAAAATAAAAATAAAATTTCTTCTTGAGTCAACCTTCTCAGTCTTTATTGACTTAAGTTAAGGCTCTTGATTTTTTCTGCAATGAACAGATATTCATCTAATTATTGATGAATCTCTATTGATGCTCTATTACATTGCTCTTTATGAGATGCTTCATAGACCTTACATATTGGAATCCTATATCATTTCATTGCTATTTCTGTTTCTCTCTTTCTCTCATCCTTCTATTTATCCACATACTTTTTATTTTGCTTCACAATTTCGATCTATTCATAATCAGATTGGTTTTGTCTTTTACTTAATGCAAAAAAAATTCAGTTGCTATAATGATATGACCAATATATCATATCTTGACTGATTCTTTGGATCCAGATAATCCGAAGCAATGAGTTGGTTATTAGTGCTATAGTTATTAGCTTATACTGTGGTCCGCCCATTTTTTTTGAATCCTAAGCCTAAAAAACCCAACGAGTCGCACACTAAGCATAGCAATTATATCAAATGATCAATCAAATTTTTATTTAACCTTATAGAATTTAGAACTGCTCATTTTTTTATTTTTATGTTCAATCAAAAAATCAAAGAATTTGTCATTTTTTGTTCTATCGCAGAATAGAACGTAAAGACAAGTAGAGTCTTATTCTTATTATTCTTCGTCTATAAATATCCAAATTTTGATTCCTAATACCCCATAGATAGTTCGAACTCTATAAGAGCAATACTCAATTTTCGCTCCAATGGTTTGTAGAGGAACCCTACCTTCTCGGATCCATTCGACACGTGCAATTTCTTTCCGTCGATACGCCCTGCAATTTGTATTTGAATTCCTTTTGTATCCACTTGCTCAGTTAATTCAATAGCCTTTTTCATTGCCTTTCGAAATGAAACTCGATTCTTTAATTGTCCGGTTATAAATTCGGCAAGAATATTAGGGTGCCCATAAGGATTTCCAATTCTTGTAATAGCAATGTTGAGTTTTCGGTTCATACAATTAAGTTCTTTTTGCACATTCATCTGTAGTTCTTCGAGTTTTCGTGGCTTATCTTCAATTAATAATTTAGGAAATCCCATATAGATTATCACCTGAATTAGATCCAGTCTTTTTTGAA